>NC_048895.1:20076187-20268301 GCF_011077185.1 Oxyura jamaicensis
TCTGTGTTCCAGGCGATTTGTTTTCTCTTTCCTACATGTGTGGGATTTTTTCAAGAAAGAGGTGTCGAGAGGTCGCCTGTGTTTTCTTTGTGGAGCTCTCTCTCTGCCTCTCTCTCCCACTGAATAAAAAGTGGTGTGTTCGTTTTCTGGTTAGGTTGGTTTTTAAATATTACTAATGAAAGAAAATAATATCTTGCCTGTGGACTTCTTCACGTGTTCTCTGTTATTCATGTGTGTGTAAATTTTGAAAGAAATCACAGCCGTTTTCAAATACAATTTGTTTACATGTTGTTTTTAAAACAGACTCATTAAAAAAAATCCATCTAGATCCCGTTCTTCACAGGGACAGCAGCATAAGACATAAGCTTCAACTTCTTTACCTGTTCCTTTTTTTGTTTATTTTTAAGTGGTGCTTAGTACTATCTAACCAACTTAAAAGATACTTCTCCATAAAATGACATTTTAGGCATTGTCATTGATGCTTTCTTACTATATTCATAAAACTGGGAATGTCTTTTGTGCTCAGTGATGTAAGTTATTAAAGTATATTCATGAAAGAATGAGCATCTTGCTTGTCAAGGCCACTTAATGTGCACACGTGTCTCCCTACCCCTAAAAGTGAGTCGTTCCATTGCTTACAGTCGAGGTATATGGAGTTATGGGGTGTTCGGTGCTGTGCTGAAACACAGACCTTCAGATCTGTGTTTCAGAACGTTGTCTGAACAGCATTTATGGGGATGCAGTTTTATACCAAATTATAGAAAAGGGGAGAGAAAAAAAAAAAAGACATTACAGGACAGTCAGTAGAATGGTTCTCCATGCACACCTTACTGTTAGGTTGCTCTGTGTTCACCCTTTGTACCTTTAGAATTGTGACAACATGCACATTTCAGTTCTGATTTTTGTTTCGTACATGGGAAACAAAGTACTGTAAGTTAGTCAACAGTTGTGATGTGATCAACTGGTCTGTGAGAGCATCCAGTTAATCCTGCTTGTTTTACACTATGGTCAAAGCCAGTTTCCAGAAGAGTAAGCCATTAACCTGTTGTGACAAATTTGTTTTCTAAACACATTTACAGTACGCTAAAGGATTTTGCACCTCTTTTTACTTAAAAATATGTTTTTTAAGGATGTTCTTCTTGGTTATTTTTTTTTCACGTGGAATGAGGAAGTTTGGGTGCATTCAGAGGAATACACCCAATTTTGGGATTCATGTACTTAGGTTGACTGAATTCTGTCAGTGATGTTCTTTTTATTGCAGACAAGTGCTGCTTGCTGAGGTAGAAAGCCATGTAATGCTACATTTTCAGGAATTTTAGCAATGCCTTTATTCTGTACAGAAATTCCTAGCATGCTTTGGTCTAACATAGACAAACGGAGAAATACAATAATTTGAGCTGGTCTGCTCAGTGTGCGTTATAAACCTTACGACAAGCCATAAACTAGCTGTTACTAAGGTATTTTATCTTAGTGTTAATCCAATAGTTTATTTGTGGGATAGTCATAATTGTAAAATGTACTGCTGAAGCAGGCTGAAGGTGTGTTTGGATTCTTAACCTTTGTGCAGTGTGGGACGCTGTGCTTGTACATGATTGAAGTCCTTCCTCATCTCTCGCCTTTCTCTTGAATTTTACTGACATACTCTTTTTATAACCTCTAGCATGTTATTGGTTCACAGTTGACTGAAAGAAGGATATTGTGCTGTAAGAACAGTGAGCCTATTTGTTTCAATACAGTTTCATACTTCAGGATATATATGTATATATATTTTTGCAAAGACTGAGGGAAAATGCCTTCGTTTTTGCAAATTTATCTTATGTTCATGGATTAGTGCTTGAATTCTGAATTGCAGCATTAAATAGCAGTATTTTTTATTCGATTCATACCTGCAGCTGAATAGTCAAGTGCTGGTGTCTTGAAAATCTGTTGCAATTAAATTGCAAATACAAAATTTCCAGCTACAAAGTGGATGCAGGTAGCTACCCGGGCGGTTTTTCCCATGTTATTTTCTGAAGTCCCACACTGCAAGTTATACTAGATGTATCTTTGCAATATATTCATCCATTCGTAGTAACCCTTTCCTTTCCCATCTCTATCGCCCATTGGCACAGTAACTAAAATCAGTTAGCTTCTATTGCCAAGCTGTAAAACCTGACTAAAAAGGTACGATGAATGGTTGAGACAGAATTAAAAAAATTGACCAGCTAAGTTTTATTTTTTGGCAAATCAGTAATTTCTTCCATGAGTGTTTGTACTTGTTTAATGTGATTTTCTCTATATCTGGCTAAACAACCAGAATATTTTTTTCTGCTCTGGTCTAACTCACTTCTGCGTACTATTTTTCTGAAATCCTCGTTAAGCTCAGGAATGCTGCTAATGTGGATGAAGATCTTTAAAAACTGTGAGTGAATTAGGTCAATCGTGTGCGGGCTTCTGTTAAGCGCAAGATTTTTATTTCCAAGAGTTTAAGCATGACATTAAACATAATAATAACAGATAATTTATTTTACTCAGAAATTTATAGAAATAGATGGTAATTATTTTACTGGAAAGACATTAGTGAGTTTAAGTGGCCTTCTGAATGGAAAGGAAAAAGTATTTCAAGTGCTAATGACTGTATAATCTCATTTTATTCAAATATTTTTGGATTACACCTCCAACTCTTTATTGCTTTTTTTGGTAATTTTCTCTTTGGTCTCAGCAGTCTGGGCTTGGACCAGTCCTGTTTTGTCTTAGCTTGGGATCTTGGAAGCACTTAATTGTCAGGGTGGAGGGTATGTGAGTACTTTTTCTGTATAAAGCGAGATTTAAAACAAGTATTTCCTCTCACTGTTGGCCTTGCGTTCATCCTTTTAATCTTAAAATCCTTCTTTATTTGGGAATTTTGTGATTGTTCTCTTTGTTGTCCTGCTACCCCTCTGACTGTTGCTGTGGATCATAATTCTCTTCCACGTGTGGTGCAGGACCCCTGGGGTATCCATTTTTGAGTTCTTCCTTCTTTCCTTTCTATGTAGTTTTAATGGGTAACGTTATTCCAAAACAAAGCTCTAGGTTGTCCTCTCTGTGCTGAGGCTACCATCTCTTCTTCCCAGTGTCTATTCTGTTGCTTTTTATCTGAGCAAAATGTCAGTTTGCCTTTCTAATATGATATGCTAATCCGTGTCGCTGTCTGAAACTTCCTTGGTCAAAATTACAGTTTCTGGATTTTTTTTTTTTTTCTTTTTCCTTTTCTTTCTTTCCTAGTCATCTCTCAGCTTTCGCTATTTTGTTGGTCAGGCTCATGATACAGAGATTGTGCGTAGAGAGTGGTTGCAAAACATGTTCCTGTTTGTTATGTAAATCTTTACATTACAGGTGCACCCACAAATGTTTTCTGTGAACACGCTGTGTATTTGCTATTTGATCCGGTACATGTCAATTTATTTACAAACATGAATGATTTGCAATATTAAGCTCTTGTAAGCTGGGTGCTTGGGCTGTTTGTTCTGGTGGCGATCAAGAGGCTGTTTTCTGTTTTACTCCTGTGGTCTAAATGTGAAGAGACTTGAGTGAGAGAGTGTATAATTTTAATACCCTAAACTGATGAGAAGAAGTAATAAGAAGGTTAGGAAAGGGTTTTGTTACAAGTGGTTTAAGTAAATGGCCTTTGGGCTGTTGGGACATCGTAGTTCCAAGATATTTCATGCTATTGTTTTCTGTAGCCCTTTTACCCTTACGCCTGCCTTTTGTAAATAAAACATGTTGTTTGAATGTTTTGCAGGACACATTTGTAACAAGAAGAGAATGAAATAATGTTGGTATTTTAATTTTAACTTCTGCTTTTTTGTTGGGTGGGGGCTGGCTAAATCCTGTCTGCCACTTGTCTCTGTTTTGGTGGTGCTTCCGTGAACGGAGGGGACATCATCCAGTCAAAAACTAACCCTGCAAAAATGTGTTGAAATCTGTTGGTCCAGTTGTGTGAGGAGATTATACCGGTGTTTGCACCAAAGAGGTGGATAGGACTGACAGCCCAACCTCCCAGTGGCTTTATGTACTGTAGTTTCTGCAGTCCAAGTTTTGAGGCTGCTCCTAAGATTCCCAGGAGCACGCAAGGAGCCTACAATTTGGAACTGAATATTGATGTTACCATCACTCTCTCATAGGTGTTTGGTATAGAAATTCTGCAAGCTTTTTTGTTTCCAGTAACAGTTTCCAAGACTTTTCTTGCAATGCATGAATTTCCAGTTGTGAAGAGGAATCATTAAAATGGCTCTCTGAGTTTGAGGGCAACTCCTTGGGGGGAAAAAAATTAATTACTTCTGTGTCTTTTGGTATTTGGCACAGTATTACTGTTCAATTTATTTTTCTTCTGTATTTTGTATCTGAAAGACCAAGATTTTTGTTTTAACAAACATGGAATAGTTGTGTTCTATTTCCCCTGACTTTCTAGAAAACACTTGTTGAGCACTGTTGTGCTGTTTTGTGATAATGTAAAAGGATATTTTGATAATTTTAGTAAGGACTTACAAAAAAAAGAGACTTGTTTTTGCTGTGATTTGATATGTTAGAAGGGAATTATAGAAGTAGCTTACTACTTCAGCAGAAATTTGCTGAGAAAATCCTTATCATTTAGTTGTAGTTTGTGATGTAGGACATTTTATTTTGGTGTGTCTGTGCCCCCCCTCACTCAGCACATTGACTATTTTTACCTTCATAGCTAGGAACCACCTTTGGCTAACAAAAAATGCACTTCTAAACTTCTGTATCTTTTCAGAAGTCATTAACGGGAATAGACTTAGGCAAATATTATCTTCTGGATATAAATATTTGGAAGGTTATCTTTTTTGTTTTCTCAGTGATCTTGTGCCTTATCTTCTCTGAAAATAAGGAATGACCAAACTCTATTGATGATAACACAGACTCTCAAAAAGCAAAGTCTAAATCAAGTTACGGTTATAAGAGAAAACTGTTATGATGTATATTACCGTGGCTGGTGTCTGTTAGTTTTAATCTGGTAATTCTGGGTTAACTTGTTCCTCTAGTAATCCTTTGTCTTGAGAGATGATGATCTAGGAGCTAGTTGGTTGCTTCTAGTGACATTGTTTCTTAGCTCCTTCAGTGAGTATTTATACAGATACGTGACTGCATATGTGCTGCTTGAACTGATGTTAACCTGAAAAGTCTCTTCCTGGGTGCTTTGTCAGAGCCATCCTCTGATCTTATCGGTAGTAGCCTAGTGCTTTACTGTCAGGCAGTGGAAAGAAAGGGAGCAGAGGGGCAAGAAGTTGCTGATTTGCTGGGTTGCTGCACTCTTCTCGCACTTGTACATTACTTTTACCCACGACTGAGATTATTTAATGGAATTACTCAGTGTTTACTGATGGTAAATACATTCTCCTGTGATTCTCGTGATTTCTGATTCCTGATTCTACTGATTCTCCTTGTAATGCATGGCACTGCCAGAAGAACGGGTCTCTTTTAAGAATTTCTCCTTGTAATCATTACTTAAAACTTTGCTTTAATTTTGCCATTAAATTTTCTTCGTAATAGAGCAGTTCAGTCTTGAGGTGTTTTGTTAACTTTATCTTGGTCGTGTAGGTTACACTGTCAGTAAATATATTCAGCCATGTATGTAATAATAGCATCTGTAAGCCAAGTTCTCCTGTCGTTTAATGGATGTAAAAGTGAAGTTAATTCCCATACAGTGTTAAAACAGTTCCTGTTTGTCACTGAGCTTTTAAAGAAAGTCAAGTCACTTCCTTGAGAGCGTTAACTGGTTAATTATGTATGAGCTCTAGTTTTAGAGCTCGAATACCGTAGCTTTTTCTAGATACCCAGAAAGAGAACGTTTCCTTTATTTTGGTGTAGCTCTTACATATTTTGAAAGTACGCTTTTATTTCTTTCCAAGCTAGGAGGGTTGTAAATGTTTTTCCTTTCAGTAGTATGATTCCTGGAGAGAAAGTCATTTACGGTGATACTGGGCAATACTGTATATTGTAAAAGTCTGTTTGAGAAAGGGGAGGGGACAGTTATTAGCGTCTTAATCATCTCTGCAAAGAAATAGAGGCAGGGCTGTGATTTGTTGAAGGCCATTCAAAAAATTACCGGAGAAATAGTTTCTAGTAGGTTGATAAGTAAATTCCTTCCAAAACTTTGTCCAAAGTTGTTGTAACATTTACTGTGGAAATTCCTGGAAGCGTGGGTGGTTTGTAACTTCTCTGTCTTTAAGTTCTTTATTCATTCTTTATTTATTTATTTTTAAGTTTTCAGCATATTGTTTGGGTGCTCTTATTGTAGGTGTTTCTTCAGAAAGCATGGAATTTTCTTTTTGTGTTCCTGTTCTGCTTTACTTTCTTTCCTGTGACTTTAGTGTGGTGCACCTGAGAACAGTAGTAATTGTTTTATTTCTCATAAGGGAAGTGCTGTTCTGCAGTGGTCAGGTGAATGCATGCCCAAAATTGTGTTTTGAGCAACTGTTTATGTATTGTGAACTTAGGGCTCCATAAAAAGTTAGGCTTCATTTAATTAGTAGAGCAGTTGGTACCTTGCTTTTTCAGAATCTCCTCTGCAGCCCCACAGAACACATGCGTGCCACTTGTATTTCAGTCAAGTTTTTCCAGAGCATCTGAATATCTCATATGGAATGCAAGTGTACACTGAAATCTAGCATCGTACTTATTAAATATTTATTAAATTATTAATTTAATATTTATTAAATAGCCCTGTGCTAATCCCTCCTCTGCATAGGCATTACTTAGCCTGAGTGGACCTCAGAGAAAACTGTTGGTGATGTAGGAGCAAGTGACCGTTAGACTTAATTAAGCTCAAAGAGGAAAAAGTGAACATTGCTGTGCTAGAAACTTTTCCCTTGAAACTTGGTATGCTGTCAGGAAGTCAAGTCGGATGGCACGAGTGATAACCAGAAACTCTTGATTATAATCTGCAGCTAACGCTTGGAGATACCACCTGAAAAGCTTTAAGCGCATAGGTATTTCAAAAAAGTTGTAACTGAAGGATGAAACAAGTCTTCTAATGACCTTATTGGTTAATCGCCAGTTGAAGTAAAAGAGTCAGCATAGGTAGGGAATTTCATTGCAGTGGTACTTCAGTGGATCAGGAAATCGCTCCCTAGTCATTACTTCATTCTGAACCTCCTTGCAAGGAGTTGATTTTTAAAGCAACTGTGCAAAATGACTCTGTTTCTTGGCTCTAGAGGACTTTCGACTAAGAATGGATGCTCTATGTTTTTCGTTAATTTTGTTCTGGTGTTTAGGGACTTTTGGACATGTTCTGTATGGTTCCCAGAGGCTGGTTGGTCTGTTTTTACAGCACCAGAGTCATAACATGCCAGAACATAAATGCTGACATTTTCTCATCTTAAACAGTACTGTAAAAGAACAATTGAAGAGCTGTTGTTGAGCTTTTACTTCATGCACAGCAGCAGCTACCTTCCAGGTGCAATGTAATTTCTGTAGTGTGTAATGCTTTACATAGTGAATAAGCATGTTTTATATATGGGGGAACTTTGGTCAATAAGGGTATTTATTCTTGAGTGATTTTACTGTTTCATTACTAGTTGTTTACTTCATATTTTGTTTGTGCCAGAAACAAACTAAATAGTACAAATCGCTATCATTTATCTTTTTTGCTCTGCCAGATTCAAATGGCACTTGAACTATTTATGATGTACCTAGACGAGAGGAATCAAGGAGCAGACGTTGAGATCCTTTGAGTTCTTTGTAAGCATGGTGAGGGTTGGATTTGCCTTCCACGGCCTATAGCCGTACCAGCCCTTGTACACACTTTCTGAATAAGGAGAAGGAATAGCTTTTTCTCTACTTTACTATTGGATGTGTAATATTTGTAAAATGACAGTGACTGAGGGTTCTTGTTCCTGGTTTGGTACACCAGGACTTGAAAAATGTTCCTCCTATTCCTTCTTCTGCAGATGTGGAAGGTGATGAATGCAAGTGTAATCTGAAGTGAAAGGCTATACTAAAAGGAATTTGTTTTCTTGTTAGTCTGTTAAAAAGTAGGATTTGGGATTTTAGTCCAATCTTGGCTTCATTAGCATGTGGATATAAAACAGTAACTTCTAATGGCGTTGGTTTTAAGTGGCTTTGATTGTTTTAAGTGATCTTTCTTTGAAAATAGCACTAATACAATATTAAACTTCATCCTAGCCACCTGACATCTGAAATGATGGATAGTCCTTCACACCTGTGTAAAATCAAAGGCAGTCAGAAAAGTAGGGAGGGCTTGCTTATTTATTGGTATGGAACAATAACATCTGGATCAAGTGCAAACTAGTGCAAAACCAGAGCCTACATCAGTATTTGTTTTGGAGAGCTTGAATAGCTCATTTGTGGTTTTGCCGCTTGTAAATAATGCAGCTATCCCATTTTCCCGGCTTCTGTTGAAGGATTTCATTCTTTGTATTTTCTGCTGCTGAGTCTCAATGTCTCTCTGAACTGGTGAGGAAGGGTGCAGAGCCAGTTGCTCATTGATGGCTTGAGCTAAGTCTCAATTTGCACAGGGGAATCTTTCCTTCTTCTGAAGGTTCTTGGTTTCTTTCTGCTTCTCATTGCAATCCCATGTAACATAGGCAGCCTTCTTTTATGTGTTAGTATAACATTCTTCTGCTCCCTTCCGTTTTGTGGGGTCAGTACTGTAGTAGGTGAGCTGTGGATTAAATGGAGAGTATTTCCTTTGTTTATCCCTTTGGATGCCTTTTCCTTTTGCTTTTTGTACTCGAACTTGTAGCTAAGACTCTGAATTACTGTGCTTAAGAATATTCTAGGCTTTATTATCACAGCCAAGATAAGCTTTATTCTAACATACTGCTCTGCTTCAAGAACAATAATACTTTTACTGTGGGTTGATTTAATTCCTCAAAAACACTACTGCAGGCGGTTGCATTGGAAAACAAGAGAAGTGTTTGTCCCCTGTGACTTCATTAACTGTATACTGTGCATCAATTGGGGGATTATTAGCTGAGAAGAGTAGTTAGGATTGAAAACTTAAGTACTTGAAGTAATCCACTAATAGTTTTCCTCTTTTGATGTTGCTAAGAGAAAGAGAAATACAAGAGAAGTTAATATGCTATTTTTTCTTTCTTTTGCTTTCAAGGCTGATAGTTCAGGAAGGAAACCTTACCATGAGAGGAGAACTTCTTAATGCATTGCCATTTCAGTGGTATGGTAGAGCACTGGCATTCTGGTTGCTTTCAGGGCACTGTCCTCTACTTAGCTTCTACAGAAGTCTAGAACAAATAGATCATGTTTCAGACCTGTGGTTTGATGTTGGCTAAGACTTAGGACTCCTTCCTGAAGCTTAGTAGGTTGGTGTGAACTAAACATGAAGCCCAAAGTGCCTCTTCCCCCAATACATGCACCTTGCTTTTGGATGGTTTCAAATCAATGATAGGGTGTGTGGGACCAAGGCTTGCTTACCTAATTCTCAGAACTATCCCAAGGGTAGGAGTAAAATGTCTTGTGCATTGAGTATGACTAGAAAGTTATGCAAGGATTGTCTTCGGGATTTGTCTTGGGTTGCCAGTTCTCCTGCATTTAGGACATTTGTATTATATGTGAAAGAGGTTGCTCTCTGCCTGGCAAATCTTTCAATGTCAGGCAGTCTCTGGTAAGAACAAGCAGCAGTTCTACTTGTCATTTGGAAATGCGGAGCCCGTTTCATGAATGCGCTTCTGCCTTTTTCGTTTATATCAGCTGATATTTTAAAGGCACTTATAGAAGTAGGTTCTCCTCACACTTACTGAATGTCAAGCATTTTTTACCTATCTTATTGGTTGCAGTTTCAATGATAGAGATTTACAGCTCAGCTTCACACTCTGACATCTTCATACCTAAGGGCAAGGAACTTATTGAAGGGTAAAATCTGTCTATGATTGCAGCAAAACTAGTTTAAGAAGTTGAAGAAGATGTATTCTGTGACTGCCTTGGGGGCTCAGTAAGATATATTTTTTATTTCTCTCCCAGAAATATGGCACCGAATCTTAAGGGATCCTAAGAAGTGAGCAAGGAATGACAGTGTCGGGGTTATAAAGAAATGTGCATGGTCTTCTCTGTGCATCTGTGAAGTATTTGGCTGCATAAAGGCTTGAGCTAATCCTGGCTCTGCTAATTCCTGGGTTTGAGCTAATCCTGGTTAGGGAATTCCTCCTTCTAGTCTGAAGGAAAGGAAGTGTGAGTAGTATTTATAGTTCTAGCCAAAATAGCTCATGTTGTACTTTACTTACTTTCAAATGAGAAAGCAAGATACGTTTCTCATTTCAACAGAAGTCTTTCTGGATGTGCTTCTCATGTGAATGGTGTTCATTCCTATATTTTTCTCTACTTGTGGGCACTTGAGCGTAGAATTTGAAGCATCAGAAATCAGGAAGAAGGAGCTGTAGGCAGGCAGCCTCTCCAGAGGCTCTGACATGGGGTAAGTTTAAAGCCTGCTGCAGAGAAGTAGGGATGTTCACCACACCTTCCAGGGCTTCTGCCTAGTGTCGGGCCTGGGAGTGTCCAGTTCAGAGGGCTGCTAGGAATTGGGTTTAGGAGCAACTTGAAGGCCGCTTTCATGTAAACCTGTTGAGACTGTTAGGTGGATTTGGCGTGGAACTTTGAAGGTTAGGTGATTATTAACTGATTCAGGAATACAGTAAACATTTCTGAGATCTTTTTTTCTTTAGTATTTGGAATATTCTCCTAGTATGCATTTACGGTAGACGTAAGAAGCCATTCAAACATAAGTGTAAACTGACAGAATTAACAATACAACTGTGTGCAGGCATCTTAGTCTGTGGTGTTTTCTCTGCCTGCCTCCTTCCCCCCACCCTGCCTCACAGCTTTTTTCCCTATTGCATAGGACAAGGGGAATGTGGAAATTCATTATGATTATGTTGTAAAGTAAATAAAAAAGTTAGCATTTAAGTAGTGAATGAAGCTGTGGTTTGCAGAAAAGGAAAATGTGCTTTTTTTTGTGGGGATTTGATGGTGGAGAATTTGATTCTCTTGCTGACAGCTACAGAGTTTATGTGATACTGACTAGGTTACTTACCCATTTACTTTGTATGTATCCACTACTTGCACATGCATCGCCATCTGGATCAGTTAGTTGACTTCCTGTGGTTTGATGTAAAGAGATGCTGAGAACTCTCAGCTGGCACGAAAGCAGTTGGAGCTCAGCTTTAAGTTCTAACGCACTATAGAGTGCTGTGTACTCTTAAAAAGTTTGTATGAGGAATTGTAAAATTACTGATTAATATTGGATGACCTCTTTTCCCCTTAATTTAGTGTGTCCCAATCCTCTTTGTCTTCATGATTAAGGACACTGCCATAAAGAGGACATTTAACAAACTTTGTGAGAAATTACAAATCTCTCAGCAAAATACACTGTACTGTTTTCAGGAACCACCTAAATATTTCTTATCAGAGTACTGAAAAGGTCATACATAAGCTGTCATCATTCTTGTGCCTATCCCCTCTAATTTTTCACCTCTAAGCTTTTATCTTCTTCAACATTGCCTTCTTAGCCAGGTCCTGTTTTCTTTCTTTGACTTATCTTTGTCCAGACATCGTTACATTGCAATGAGTAGTCCTCTTGCTTGTTTTTTAACTTGTTTATACAAGTTACATTATAAGGCATGCATGGAAATCATATATATTTACTCTACCTCCTTTATTGTTGCAGCTGTTGTTGATCAGAACAGCCAGTTTCTCTGGACATAGCTTATACCATTTTTGGAAACTTCTGTTTTGGAAGAGATTGATAGAATTTTTCTGAATTAAAATGAAGCGTACTGGAGCTACTGGTAGATGAGGAAAGGGAAAAATCTATTTTAAAAAGTGGTAAAAAGTTTAGTTTGGCTTAGTCTCGCTGTCACTATTTTTCAGATAGTTTAGGGAGGAGGCGTACTGTGTAACAGCAGAAAGTGCATTTCAGAGCACATGTTTAAAATTCCTGAACATTCAGTGAGGGTACATAAATGTATTTAAAGGCTTCCAGAGAGGGATCCTGGCTGCCTGAATTAGAGGCTTCCCTTTCAGCGTTTAGGAGAACGTAGTTCAATTTTTACATGTTGCACCTCTCAGTTTTCCTGATGTATGCTTTGCTGGTGCTCTATCTTTGAACGACCAAAGGTAACTCTGTAGTCGTAGTCCGAAGTATTTTTTTTCTTACTCATTTGAGGGAGGGAGGGGTGATCCTAGAGACGCTACAGCTGCAAGATGCTTTATTGTTTAAAGCAAAATACCTCAGTCCATAGGGAAGGAAGCCAGTATTTCAATTCCAGCTCTAGTCATTTTGTAGCTAGATGATAGTATCCAGGACCAAAGAGAAAGGACATCCTGTATCTCTTCAGCTTAACCATTTTTGGGAAGAGAGCACTATGTTTTCCTTCTCAAGTGGTAGATTTAATAGTGGGAACATACTTTTACAAGCCTTAAATTAAAAAGAGGTATAACACTGATTGTGTTTCCAAAATCCAAAGTATTGCTTTTAGTACAGAACAGAAATAAAAAATGAAAATAAAAAACACAGGAACAACAACAAACAAGGCTGCTTCTTAGTTAATTACAAAAATGTTTAAAGCTGTGCTGCTGCCATTGTGCTGCACATTGTGCTACCTGGTTTAGGAAAAAACTTTGTATTGACAGGGATGTGGGCATTGAGTCCCTCTTCTCTCTTTATGTCACTACTGCTTCATCAGTATCTCTTTTTAGGTTTTCCTTGCCTAAACTTGGAACTTACCCACCACACGCTGCACACTATATTTTCGGTCTCTTTGCATAAATTTTGTCTTTTCAGCATACTTAAAGTTAATGAATACAAGTGTTGGATACTCACTCCGTAGAATTCTGGGCAGCCTGCCTGCCTGTGCTCGGCGTAGATGTGCTGCTGTACCTGGAGGTGTGATGGGAAAGGTGCAATTATACAGCAGGCAAAGTGGTTGCTGAACCTTGCTTGTTTGTACAGAATGCTGTAAATCACTAGGTGAAAAGGACGTTTTATTGGTGAAAGAATATGATTTTTCTGATGGAGCCATTGAAGTAGTCTGAAACCTGGAAAAGCAATACTTCTCTGCAGTCTCACAGTAGATTTGCAGGGTATGGAAGCATTATCTCCAGGACCCCTTTTCATGGTGTCTTCGAAAGAGTGAATTTTCATGGCATAAGCATATCAATTTACCAGAAAGAGAAAAGAATTGGCACAGGTTTGTATTTGATTTTCTGCAGTGTTCTCTACCAGAACCAGTCCTCATGTTTGATTCTAATCAAATTCCTGATACATACTTTCTCTGTTCCTTTATTGCAAAATGTAGGCAACAGTTGACATGCGCCTCTCAGGAGTCTTGAGACTTTCCTAAGTGTAGTATCTGATGGGCTTTGGAGAAGTTATGTGACAATATAATGTTTGGTATTGAAGGCCATAAACTAATAATGTAACCTGGATTGTTGTTGTACCTTTCTCCATTGCCAGTCTCGAGGAACAAAGGGTCCTCAGAACTATCTGGAAGCTGTGAGCATGCCCTTATACTGTGCGTTCATGGGGAACTAAACTGTGTGCATATGGAAGAGCTAATCCGTTGTACTGCCGCTTAGAGCTGTCCAGACCCATTTCACTGGTTTTTACTTATGCATTACTCATCTTTTAACCAGAAGTTTATATTGTTTATAGTATTGTTCGGTGTTGCTGCCAACTTAGTTCTGTGAGAAAGATCTAATCTACAAATGCACCCCTGCTGACCACCTCCAGAGAAGGAAGGTGCCTGTCAGTGATCAAGAGACATTTGGATAATGTCCTCATCAGCATGCTTTAACTTTTTGGTTATCCCTGAAGATGTCAGGTAGTTGGACTTGATGGTCTTTGAAGGCTGCTTCCAGCTGAACTATTCTATTCTAAATATATTTATCTAATTAATTAAAACAAATGATGGGTTTCTGATTTTCATTTTTATGGTATTTTCTAATTAGAGTTGAAAATCTTATTTATTTTTTACTTCAACAGGTTTTCAGTAATTATCTATAAAGGTTAAAGTTCGTCAGTATTACTTTTGACCTTAACAAGTGTTGTGAGAGTTTCTAAGCTAACTTTTAGGGTCACAGTGGCTTCGACTGCCCACACTGGGCTGAAATCAGCATGGTACAAATCATAATTTTTGTATTGTATCCAGGCCATTGTGTAATTCTGTCGTTTCTGCCATTTTCTTGTTAGAAGATAAAAACAACAGTTCTTTGGGTGCAAATTAACCAGCATTGGTAATCACCAACCATTGCCTGTAGAGCAGTATCCTGCTCATAAACAGCAGCAGCTCATAAAATGTTAAGTAACTACATTAATTATAAGACCATTTCCATGTTTGTCAGCCTTTTTCTCTAACTCTGTTACTGATAAGAGACTACTGAGGATATTATGTGAGAATATTAATAGTCACTAAGTGATCTGTTAGATTTAGAACGGTGTGTGGATTTCTCACTGGCTCTTCTGTTTTTCAGATCTGTAAGGGAGCTTTTAATCTGACCATTTGTGACCAGAGAATATTTCTGATAGGAAGTGGTCTACTAGTTACTTATCACTTGGTTTCGTTCTGTGAAGTACGTGTTGAATTAAAATCCCTTTAGGGACAGTTTTGGCATGTAAACTCTGTTACTGATTTGCCCACAAATTCAGCAAAATTAGCTTGTAGTGGCCGTGGTCTCTTTTGACTGGGAGCAAAGTACAAAAAAAAAAAAAACCCTCTTTCTCCTCAGTAACTGAATTTTCAATTTTTTTCAGTTTAAATAAGGAAATACAGAATATACTCATGAAAAGCTTGCAGTCTTAGGTGTTATTCTATTCTGGTTAATGATCAGTCTTCAATTTACTTGACTTTCTTTGTCAAGTAGATTTTATATTTATATGCTCAGAAATTTATATGCTCAGAAAGCTGGAATTACCTTTCCAACGTTGGTGATAGTAGATAAATGTAGTATTCTGAAATCACTGATTTTAAGACTTTGCTCTAGTTACTGGACTCATTGTTCTGAAATACACATTAGCACTTGCTCTAACAACTGCTGTATTCATGAAAACCCTGCTGAGGAGTAGCCTGCAGAACAATTTCTTCTGGTGTGGTTGTTTCTAAGTAAACCCGGTTAACACTAGGCATTGAAGATGTGCTAGCTATTTCGTGGCCAAATATAGTGTCTTGCACGTCACCATCTTTAGGTATTGGTGTAACGTGTTAATATGGAAAAGGAAGAAATCGTTTTCATCTGGATTAGTTAGATTGCGGTCAGCAAAAAGAGCAAGAAAAGGTCCCAAGTTACAAGTTAAAAATATTTGTTCTTCTCAAGAAAGGTGAAAGTGAGGCTTAATCGGTGGGTGGTATTACGCACATCATGAAGTGCTTTCCTGAGTATAAGAATGTACTTACCACATGCTTTCCTGAATCTGGTTCAAAGCTCATACTGCTGTTTGACTTTGGACTGAGATAAGGAGATAAGCTGTGCACTTGTAATTATAATTACATTTTTAGATACTAGAAAGCATATTAAAAATAAGTAGTTTCCAGATGCTTATTCCTGTTGATCAACCAAAAAGACAATGCAAACAACAATAAATCTGAAGCTCGAGATAAATAAGAAAACAACTCTAGCAGAGAACTCAGCAGGAGGAAAATTTGGAGGGGACAGAAAGAGAAGCCATTGCAAAGCACTTACGTGTCTATATCTTTGTACAGCTTTCACCTTGGATAGGACTGCACATATTCCAGTAGGCAGAATTCAATTTACAAAACTGATTTTTTTCTGGTAGATGATACCTCACAGAGTCCTGAGCTGATCAAAGAACTCAACAGTTGGATGAGTTCTTCTCGGGGCGCTTTAGTTTGGCAGGTAGTTATAATACATTCCAGTAGATGACGTGACGTCTTAATACGCGTGCTTTCCTTAAATTACGTAAAAATATCTATACCGGTAGATATTTTTGTTCATCTCTGACAAAGCCTTTTCATTTACCTTGGACTGTAGAAATTAGAAGTGGGGAAAAAAAAAAAAAAACACTATTAGGATTAAACTGTTCAGTACATGTGCCTGACAATGAGGGATTTTCACCAGTTTCTTTCTACCTTTTGCTTATTTCTTCTGAAGTTCCTTGTGAGTACCCAACAACATTTTAGCCAGAGAAGAACTGGATAGGGATTTCTTTTGGGGCCTGTTAATGAAATTTAGTGGATCAGAGCACTATAACATGGTACCAGATCAACAGTACTTTGTGTTGGTTTAGACAAAATATCTTGCTTTAGAAGTTTCACGACCCTTCAAAAGAATGGTTGTTAAGGATAATGCTACAGGCTATGTTTAAATATTGTCATTGTGTAGTTAATGTAATGTAAATGAACCGCTGTCCAGAAATCAGGATTGCATGATTCCATTTTCCTGGAATCAATATGTATCATCTGAAAACCGCAGGCATCTGTGCTAATAGGTTTTGTCTGTGTAACAACCAAATAGTGCAATAAGTAAGTTTAAAAGCAAATGAAGCTATAGTCCCCATACTGAGAAAAAAAGGCAATGCATAGATGTCACATATGTTGCGTTGAAATTTTGAAATATACTGTGTGGTACTAGTTTTAATCATCTATTCCAGGTAATGAGTTGTGGAATTGAATGGAACCATATAGGCTGGTGATACTTCATGGTTTGCAGATATGTAACTCTTCATTTATTGTAACCAAAACTGTTTGACATGTATACATTAATGAACAGCTTGTTTGCTGTTTATTTTAAGGTACTTTTTTGAAAGACAAGAAATATCATGTGTCTAGTATTAATAATCATTTTTTAAACAATGGGCTAATGTTTGTTTGGGTGAGTAGGTGTTTTATGGAGAATGTTTAGCGACACTTGTACTAGATGCATGTTTATTTACTGATTTTTGTTAAAATCACGTTCAAGTAATACAGCAATTGTTGTATCGCAGTGCCTAAGGGCCACTCTTGTTTAAGATAAGGGCCACGCCTTGTTTAAGATATTTGTAGCTACTTACAGTGTCTTTAACATCTGTTTTTTTCCAGATACCTATTTGCATCTGTGTGCGGATTATATACTAATATCTTGTGACATGCTTATTGGAAAATATTTCCATAGCCTTTGTTTCTTCCTCTTCTCCTTCGGACCTCATGTATTTGCATTATACCTTATACAGCAACCAAGAACAAGTTAAAGCTACCTGTAAGGTATCTGGGTTGATTTTTCTTTAGGTTGAAATCTTGGCTTTCATGCTTACTTAGTGAGCCTACAAGCATGTATTTTTATGGCTAACTTATGCAGGCTGGTAATTTGATGCTTACTAGGGTTATTTTTCTATTTGTATAGATCAAATCAGAGCTTCAAGTTTTAAGTATACAGATTATGCAACTTCTGTTTGTTTTTATGTGTATTGATTAAATCATCTAAATGGCAAGAAGCCTCATGTTAGACCTCTCTCACAATACAGTAGGAGCAAATCACACCTGCTTCATTAATGCATAGAAGTTCATCAGTAATTGATCTTCTGATCTCTGATTTTCTACTTGCACTAATTCTAAGCATTCTTTTTGGAAATATATGGGTTATTTATGATCTCTGACACCACTGAGACTTAGTATACTTTCTTCATGTAATAATGTTTGACAAATGGGTAAGTTCCTTGTGGTTTCCTCCTGTGTTGTCATAGGAAGCCACATTTAATTCATTATGTGAGTGAAGAACAATGATACAACCACAGGAAGTCCTGTGGCTGAAACCAGTTTAGTTCTCCACTTACTTTTGATAATATCTTTCTATTTACAAGATACTGTGTTTCATTTAGGACAGCATTGTATTTTGACTTTTTAAAAGTGGTGCTTATTGAAATGTACAAACATTTCTTGATATGGTGAATGTTTTACCAAGTATCTAAAAGTAATACAAATCCTACTGATGAGAATTTGAAGGTGAAAACTTGGCAAGGGTGGCAGGTTACCATTCAAACTTATATTTGAAACCTCCAAACTTGCTTTTCAAACCTCCAACTGTAGGAGGTTTGAAAGGTAAGAGGAGCATGGAGGCATGGAGGACCTCCCACTCATTGCTCCTAGACCTGGAGCAGGCAGCTGATTCAGCTACACAAGCCTTAACGCTTGTAGAAAAGAAAGGCTACGTCAGGAGAGCGATGCCATCTTTTTGGAGAACACCACACACCTACACTGCTTTAAATTGGTCATAGAACTGCATCCTCTTCTTAATCAAGAAAAGTTCATACCTTGTCTTGAGGCCATATATAGGATATAATAATGTGCAAATTTCTAATTATTTCAAATTTTGGTTACAACCAGCTTTTCTGTGACTTTGAGACACACTAATAGCATTGTTGGAAGTAGTTTTTTTATGTATATATACTTTCTGAAGAAATGGGAAGATGAACTTTTTGATACAGCTGCAGATGTCTTTTTTTTTCTTCTATTTTTAAGTATTTTAAAAGAATTTGTTGTCATGCTAAGTAAAACTACTGAAAGACACAAAAATCATCATATACCTGCTTTCTTCCTTGCATGTGCTGTTAACATTATGCCTTTTTATTTACAAATTGAGGAATTAAATGTATGCCTAAGATAAAAGGGCAAGGGAAGGATAAAACACTTCAAGAATAAAGGCAGATGGCTTGAAAACCAAGCGGATTTTGGAAGAAGGGTCAGGAAATTCTGAGATGCAGAGCCCCAAGTTTTTGGTGTCCTTGAAATGTGTAGTCCTTAACTCCCAGACTCTGGGCAGCAACCATCTGATATCACTTGTGGCTGTTTACTTACTGGGTGCTTACAGCCTTGGGGCTGTATGATACCAGTGTTGCTGAACCTGGGCAGGAAACCATGCTTTTGCATTGCTGTCGTGTGTCATGAACTAGTGCAGGAGTGGGTATTGATCCCTAGCAGCTGGGTGAGATGTGGATCTGTGGCACTATTGATCTGCTTGGGTGCTTAGCATATACCTCTGAAGCCTCCTGAGGATAGCGCTTTCTCTGGGAAGTAGGAGTGAAGACTGAAGGAGGCAGTAACAGCAGAGATAAATTGGGATAGCAATACTAAGCACAGTAGTTTGGGAAATGCTGATATAATCTAAATTTCTTCTTTTTTTTTTTTTTTTTTTCCTTTAAATTCTGTTCCGGTAATTCTGTTATATTCTCTTAGAGACTACTATGTAGAGTTTTCAGTAGATCCAACAGAAATATTACAAATGGAGCTCAGAAACGTGCGTGATGGAAGTGCTGTATCAGCATGAATGTTAAAGTATCTATTTATTCTGACTTCGATACTAACAATATTAATGTGCACTTCTTCCGTTGAGCTGAGTGTGTACATATATATATATATGTCTTGAATTCACTGCTCTTCAGATCTTAAATTAAATTTAAAGGTCATAAATCATGGCAATTACAGAGGTTGATAATATCTAAAAAAGTATCTGGAATAACTTGTGGAAAGTGGTGTTTTGGAAGTAGTAGCAGTAACATTTAAAAATTCGTAGTCAGAAGATGTTTGACTGCAGAATCTGGGCTCAATTCACTTAATTTCCTTCCCTGCTTGAAGCATCAAGGACACTCGGTAATATCATGATAATTTGTTGTCAGCATTAACAGATTTGGGGAAAAGCATGCTGTTTGTTAGCAGATTTAGGGTGACTGATTATCTAATTCAGAAGTCAGTGCCGAGGGGTGGGGTTGGTCTGCCAGACTGCTTGGGTCAGTGGAGTGCACCCATGAAATTTACCTAGAGAAGTAGTCTAGATGTGTTTTTTTTTTTTTTTTTTTTGTTACTGTTTGTTTGTTTTCCTTCTTTGAACTTTCTTAACAACAAAGATGAGGATGTTTCTGTAAAATCTCGATTGAGCTGTTTCCGTACTGTGTTGTGCCCAAGATCTGAAGATTGAGAGGGGGGAGAGTATAAAAATTGGCATTTGATTACATGCAGTTCAAAGTGACAGAAAAGCCAAAGGAATTCTGGCATCCAGCGTTGTTTAAAGCTTTGCAGAGCTAGCCCCTCTTCTGTATTCTAGAGAAACGTTAAGGCTTTCTTAATTTAATCACAAAATACAGTGTGATCATGTGAAGACATCACCCAACAGCAGCAGCAACAAATAAACAAAATCAAATAATAATAAAAAAAAAAAATGGTTTGTGGTTTGACCATAGTGACATTTAAAGGAGATAGCTGAGCATGAGCTGTGTGAGAGTTGAAAACTGATAAAATTCAGTTGGTTTATGTCAGCTGGAGATCTGGTCAGTATTTGCACAGAAACCATTTACTGGTTTTGTTTGTTAGTTTCATTCTCTAAAGAGATACTAATGCAGCCCACATCGAAGCAATATTACCGCACAAGTACTAGCATGAAACAAAGACCCAAACCCCCAAACATTATTCCCATCTCCTCCCAGTCTCTGCCTTTCCCATCTCCTTCAAGGTTATATAGGTAGCTAGGGAGGAATAAGTTACGTAAGAACACATTCTTCCAATGCATACTTGCATCTTGAGCTGTCTTTTTGGGCAGCTAGAATTTTTCCTCTGGTGGAGGAGGGAGAAATCAGTCCTTGGAAAGATCGAGTTCCTATTTGTAGCAACATTGCAGAAGATGTTCATGAACGATAGATGAGGGAGTGGAGACCAGGCAGAGCAAACAGTCAAGAGTTTTTGACTATACATGAGATGGGACTTGTGGTAAATTCCTAGAACTGATTTGTTGGTCTCTTCCAATGTACAAAATTTGAGCGATTATATGCAAACAATCTGAAAATAAATAATCATGTCTATACTCAAGTAAAATTAGCTGAGTTGAGAGGAAAAAAAAACAAAACACATACACATGAGATACCTCGAATCAATAAAAATTTTACGCAGCTCTTCCTAGGATAAAGTGTTTTGTGAGTATTTAGTGCAACAAAATATTTCTGATCAAGGAACTGAAGGTGTATTGACTTTGTATGTTAATAAAGCTGTTAGCATGCACCTCTTCATATATTAAGTTCATAGTGTGATCTTTATTCTACTTTAAATGAGCTGAAGATCCACAATCCCTCTGTAGCTTTAATGCAAGTATTAATCTTTCTTACTGAGCTAAATTTTATCCTAAATGTGAATGCATTGAGTATTTCACTTGTGCAGCAGTGAAGGATTAAAGAATTATTATTTTTTTCCCAAACAATATCTGAGAAATTGGCTTTGGCTTTGGTTATTCGTGCATGCATTATATAACCTTAACTCTCCTGATCAATTTAAAGTAGTACAAATCTCAGCATGAAAATGAAGGTAGTTTAAAAATACTTCGGCGTGGTGCATACCCATGGAAAATGTGGAACTATACCAGTGTGAGCACTTCCCACAACATTGGCAACTTCCCACAACATTGGCACAATCACAGGTTATAGAAACGTGAGATTTTTAGTAAAAATGAATTCCAGATAGCTATAAATTCTATGTGTAGCCTAACATTCTGTTCAAAGAAGCTTATTTTACTGTATAATAATTTGGAGGTGGCAATGTTTTTCTGCTATGCTATGTCTTTATCAACATGCATTTACAAACTGTTAGGAGGTTGAAGTATTGGATGAGCAGTGGGGAAATGTGATATTTTACCAAGCCAGTCTTTTACCAGGGGCTTTAATTACATAGGTGTGAATGACAGTAAATCAAATGTGTCTGAGTACAGGTTTTGAAAAAGTTCCAGTTGTAGCGGTAATACAAGCAGTATTTGAATGCCTCAGTAGCAGCTTTCTGCCTTCTTGACTTGAAATGTATTCCATGGAAATTATGGAGTTGTGTGTAGAACACTGAAGTTAGATATCCGTATGGTTTTTTCCAGTTACACATGAACTCTAGCAGAGTCCAGAGAGCTCCCAAGCCCGAGGGTAAAGACTCGTTAACTGATAGGTTCATCGGACCCGCTGATGGAAGGAAGGGAGCAAAGAGAGGTGGCCTATCTTGTCTGTTCAGGTTTTGTTCCTATAAACATTCTTCAGTTTAGATCTACATTAGTCGTGAACATTCTCCAACTCTGACAGTGCTCGAAGCAGTCTGTAGACAGGAGTGCAGTAGTAGAGGGCTGAAGTTTTTCTCCTTGTTTTGACTCAAATAACTGGAGATATTCTGTAGTTGGAAACGTTTTATCACATCCAAGTGTTGCTTAGGTTTTGGGCAGTATTCTCTTGTATGGTCACAGACAGACAGATACACTCTGACAGTTTTACTTTGGAGATCTGGACCATTGTAGATATTCCTTTATCCAGTGGAAAAAAAGTCCAACAACTATAAAATTGGCAACATTTTTGAAGTTCAAAGAAGCATTCCCCACTGAGATCCCCAGCTTTAACCCAACTGTTTTATGTGTTTATGCCCAGTAGCAGCTGCTCACCTTGTATACGCAATCACAAGCTTAGCATGGCCGAGTGGCATGTCTAGGTATCCCTGATGAATATCTTGATTATAGAAACTGACTTTCAGGCCTTTGAGTAGCAGAAGGATCTTTTCATGCTCTTTGGTGGTCAGGCCAGTTCCATCTTTCTGAATTCTTTTGCTGTTAATGTGTCCTCTCTTAGTTTGTGTGCTAGTGCTTAATTGAAGTTGTAACTATTTAAGCACTTTCTTATGTAGGTACCTCTTTCTTAAGCAGCTTAAATATACTGACGTAATTAATAAGCGTAGCACAGCTCTGCTGCGGCTGAATGTACCCGATCAGTCTGTGTGTTTTGGTCATGTGAGGAAGTATCCCAGAGGCAAGTTTTGCCGGAAAATATTCTGCCTTACAGCTGTAATTGACTGGGCTTCAACAACAAGCCCGAGACAGGTGGGTTGTGTTTTGGTCTGGATTTGTAGGGACCCAAGGTACTGGGAGAGAGAGAAGGGGATCGTGTGCCAGCTGAGTGAGTTCAAATGAGGAAAAAGCTTTGCTCCCTCAACCGCTATGCATTTTAACTTTAACATTAGAACAACAACAACCTATTCAAGGAGTTCTATATTCTTCCTGGGTTTTGTTTGTTTATTTCATTTTTAAAGAGGTGGTGTGCTTAGCTGTTGTCTTTTTTTGAAATTTCATGTCTTCTCATGTGAGGCAGAATTTTTCCAGGTCAACCACCCAAATTAGTGAGATCTTGTAGAGTGCAGGAAGGAAGTTGAGAAGTCCTTACAGTGACCAAGGAATAACGTGCTATTGGAAGAGTTCCTTCATGGGGTCATTCACAGTATTAAAAAACAAAACAAGAAAAAAAAACACAAGTAGTTGAAAGCATTGAGACTGTAATCTTGAGTAAACTGTGAGTAATTTAAATCCTTGATGTATCCGTATTTTAATCTGGTCTTGATGCCTAACAGAACCTTTTCTTCAGTTCTTTGAAGCAATGCTCACTTTTGAACATAGCCTTAAGATCACCTGAGGAGCTGCTGCTTTCACAAGAGTGCCCTGTGTCGCATTTTTGCAGGTTACTGCAAACATAAACTGTTTGGTTCGACTTTGTATTTGCTTCAGGCCAGTCTGTCCTTTACAGAAGTAAACAGCTAATTTTACTAACTGATTCAGGCTATTTTAACAAGTGTGTGTATGTTCTCTTGTTCCAAGTGAGCTAGTATGATAGCTAACTGAAAATAGTATTAGGTAAGAGTGAGGCAAAATAAAGCTATGTTTGCACTGTGATCGGCGGAGTGAGAAGTAAACAAAGATAGTGGAAGAGATGCCTGGTTTTAAAAGTCGGGAGAAATTCTACAAAGGCAGAGGTGATCATGTAAGAAGAAATAGCCTGTCTGTGCTACAGTATAAGCTATAGCATCCTGTGCCTACGGGCTTCATCCTAGCTCTCCATCCTTACTAAACTTAGAGGGGATAGTTCCCTGTCCTCATGGCTCAATCACTCCTAGTACTGTTTTCCTACATCATTGCCTGCAGTGTAGACAAACTCACAATTGAGCCCCATCAGCAAGGAAAGCTGAATTCTTTTTATTTATCTTCTTACTTTGGAATGACTGGTACCATACAGAGAGCTGAATGCAGACCATCCGGTCGAGTTCCTGAGTTCCTTGTACTCCCTGTTTTTTCTTGCATGATAGTGTAACCTTTCTGGCTGGGGTTTTGTCTGATACTGTATTGCAGTGGTAGGAAGTAAATCCAACTCTAGAGGCCTCTTGGCTTTCAGCCGCTGGTGATTACTGTGGCAGGTATGTTCTAATTTTGTGTGAGGCAGAAGCTTGTGTATTCGTTTGTTCTATTTCATCCGTGTAACTCAGTCTAAGAGTCAGCAGATCTTAATGCTTTCTATTAAAAACAGTTAACAACTTTATTCATGTCTCAAACCTATCAGTTTTTCCGGGTCTATCAGTGAACTGATGCTCATTTGATGCATGAATGTGGAGCATTCTGATAGATGCTCTCTGTGAAGTAGTAGCGTTCCTGCAGGCCTGAGTTGTAAGCTAGATTAAACCGCTAAGAGCTTCTTGGCTAAGGAGTGTTTTTTATTTTTTCTCTCTTACGACTTCCTGTGTGGTTTCTTTGCATGAGTGTTGCAACTCTGTGAAGTGTTGGTTTGTTGTTTGTATCTCCTCGCTTTCTTTTGGGGCCCAAAAGATTTTTCCAGAGAACTGTGCCGTACGGAACTGATCTCGCAAATAACTTGTATTTGATGGCAACTCACACATATATATAAATTAAAAAATAAAAATAAAAAAAAATAGTAGTATTAGCTTCGTCAATATCGAATTGTGGCTGAAATGTATAAAATGACTTGAAAAATTAATTGGGATGTGCAGTTCTTTTGAAGCTGTGTGCAAGTTCTGCCACCTTTAGTTAAGAATGATGCTGGGCAGAAAAATCTTGTCTTTTTTATTGTGTCTCTTTGCTGCCTCCAGATCAAGGAAAATGTTTTATTTGTATTATTATAACCTATATCTAGGATGGAGTAGCAGAATTTAAATAGAATAGATAAAACCCTTCTTCCCAGTTCCTCACGCTCTCATACAATAACGGTGAACTCCTTGTTGGAGGCTTTTTTCCTAGTCTCAGGGCACTCCACAGTTTTGCTTACAAGCAGGACTGGGAAAAACTAGTTTACTTTGTGTGAAGTGTTCTCTTAAGGGTAACCTCTCTGTCATCAAGGTTGCTTTGGGCAAAAATGTTTCTAAAGCCAGTGCTGTGAAAGAATAATGCAGTAGTTTTGCCACCCTGCTTGCAATGTAATGTAGTTATATTACCTTTTAGGTACATTTTTCACTTCTAGATTAAAAAAGGTGACTTTGAAAATGAAAGAATAGCAGAAGTCACTGGAAGAAAAGAGGAAAGAAAAGGATAGAAAAACTTGAATCTTCTTTTAGATGGCTTTCTTATTTCCTTTGTGCGGAAATCAGGCCAATCTTGTCAGTAACAGCACCTACTGTTATTGCTTCAATAACAGCCATCTCTTGCCAAAGACAGCAAGCATACATGCAGAGTAGTAAAGATGCTAAGTTATTTTCATGTTCATAGTATAGGTGTTACTAATTCTTAAAAGCCTTAAGCGATCTGAATCGTACAACTTACTGTGTGTATCTTGTTCCACTATTTTGGTTGTCCATAAAGCTAGATTTCCCCCCCCCACACTCCACTCCTATTTTAGTGAATCTTCCTGGCTTTCATTTCACCTATTGAATTTATAGTTCAATATAGAGGCCGACCCCCAGCTCCCCACGCCTTCCTTTCAGGTAGCTGTATAGAGCAATGAGGTCTCCCCTGAGCCTCCTCTTCTCCAGACCAAACAACCCCAGTTCCCTCAGCCGCTCCTCACAGGACTTGTGTTCCAGGCCCTTCACCAGCTTCGTAGCCCTTCTCTGGACCCACTCCAGGGCCTCGATGTCCTTGTAGTGACAGGCCAAAGCTGAACACAGTGTGCAACGTGTGGGTGGTCTCACCGCTGCCAAGTACAGAGGACAATCACTTCCCTAATCCTGATGACCACACTACTTCTGATACAGGTCAGAATACCATTGACCTCCTTGGCCACCTGGGCCCTCTGCCAGCTCATATGCATGTGCCTCTTCACCAGCCCTCTTAGGTCCTTTTCTGTATGACAGCTGTCAGCCACTGTTAATCAAACACATACCACTGCATGGGGTTATTATAACTCAAGTGCGCACCTGGCATTTAGCCTCGTTGAATGTCATGCGATGTGACTTGGCCCATCAATCCAGCCTACCCAGATTTCTCTGCAAAGCCTTTCTACCTTCAAGAAGATCAACTTCCCCCCCCAACTTCCTTTTGCTTTTTTTTTTTTTTTTTTTAATGAATCCCTGTGTATGCAAACAAATTTTACTACTCTGTAGTTTTGTCTTCTGTGAAGCTGGCAGTTTACATCAGGTTTGACGGAGTTAAGTAGTCACATCTTCTGTTGATATCAGTGGAAGTTAAATGTCTGCGTTCGTCTCATGATCTGGGCTCAAGACATCTTAAAAACCCACTGCAGTAGACAATAGACCTCCAAAGGTAATTTCATGAGCAGAAATGGCTAAAACAAACCAGCACTTCGATTTCCTGTTAGTAGTGCCGTGTGGCTGATTTGTAGTCCCCAAATTAAAGGTTTTGTGGTACTTACAACACCTGTACAGGAGGGTGTTTACTCCCATGCCTCTGTCTGGATCCAGAGAGGCTTTCCTGCATCTAAGAAGCAAAAGGAAAGAGTTGGTGGCTGCATGGGCTTAGTCTCTTCTGCCAGCGATCTGATTTTGCAGAGCATGCAACAAATAAATTGCATTTGAAACATCTGCATAGAGTCATGCTGGGTTCAAGTCAGGTGATAGGTTGGAGGTATGAGGAGACATGGATTAAGACATGCCTTGGAGATGTGGCAGCTCTGCTTCTGTCATCTGCGTCACTCTCCTGACAGTGATTCAAATATTTTTAGGTGTAATGATAAGATTTTTGTCTTCTATGTGTAAACGAAAAGATTCTTATGACTAAGTATAATCACCAACAAAATTCTTAAATTAAAAAAAAAAAAAATCTAGTCTGAGAGCAATTATAAATCTAGGGGATGGAAAACAAATATCTCTGAATACTACCTCATGTCTGAAGAGCTGAGTTCTGTACTTCTGGTCTCTTTCTCATGGACCAGCTGTAAAAAACAAATAAATGTCCACAATGGCTATTGGAAATACCACCCATCTTTTTTTTTGCTTCTATAAGATTTTTTTTTTTATGTGCTATCATTACTTGAAAAAATAAGAAAAAAGCAATCCCAAAATACTTTATTATTGTACTGAAGAGTCCTTTCCACTTAAGCAGTTAGATAAGCAGCCCGTTTCCTCAGAAGGAATATTGCTGAAGTTGTTTACAGCAAGTGGTACTTCTGGATTGAATTCTGACTCTCCAGAAATGGAAAAGTATTTATATACGTTTAGTTTATCTCAAAGAAATTTAAAAAAATCATCTATGCAATACGAAACACAATCAGTTGAATATTATCTTTTTATGAGAAATATAGAAAGTTTAGGTGGGAAGGAGTTTCTGTATTGTAGGGGAAAGTTGTCAAGGTATGGATAAGTATGAACTGTTGGATAGATTTGTTTTCTGAATAGATAATGGGAAAACACATTTTGAATTTTTGTGTATGTGTTATGTATGAATGTTGCATTTTTTTCTCCTTATGTTTGTAGTCCTCAGAATATTATGCTTAGTTTCAATAATCAGATTTATTTCCTGGGATATAACTAGGGAATTTGAAAAAGAGGAACATATTAAGTTTTTGTTTTTGTTTTTTTGTTTTTTTTTTTTCTGTGAAGCCAAGCTAAAACTTAGTGTTTTTTATTTTGTTTGTTTGTTGTTGTTTTTTTTTTCTTCTGTAGTTTCTCAGTAAATGCATACTAACAACCTCTAACTATCTTAAAACTCCTGGCCATTATTAACAGGATTTGCTATTATTTTCTAAGGATTTGAGATCAGAAAAAAAAAAAAAAAAATCAGTGTTTGGAGTGTAGAGTAAAAATGATGAAGTTGTAAAGTTTTCCTTAATTGTTAGGCACTGTAGTGTGTTGTTATGGAAGTGTTCGATGTTTGACCCTAGGACTTGACTGTTTGTCAAGAATGGTTTAAAAATAACAAACTCTGTTTGACAATTATGTGGAAGGCTACTCTTTCTTCAGATATAACTAATTCCAAAGATATGTTTGAACCTTCTTTTTTACTAATCTTCATTTTTAGTAATAACATAGTTGTACTGCTTTCCTCTACATTCCTATATTTCTTATTTTTACTGAAAAAAAAAGCCCGTAGGACAGTGTAAAACTAATGCAGGCAGTGTTCAAAACTCAGTATCTCTAATGACAACAAGTGGTAACTTCTAAAGAAATAATAAAAACGTAGCCATAATATGTGTATTATGTTAATCTTGGCAAAATTCCTTCTCACAATACAAAGTTCCTATTGCATGTACTGTGTAATATTTCCATTTCACATATGATACATCAGAGGAATTCTTGCTTTTGTATGTTTTAAACTTTTAATGTCTGAACTTCATTTTGTTGTGAGGTGTAGATCAGAAATGCACAGAAAAACTTTTGTTTCAGACGTGTTGACCATAAAGGCAGAATTAGGATTGTATGGTATTAGCCTCCAAGAGTTCCCCAGTTGTGACTGGGACTTTCAAGAACAACACATATTCAATGCAAATATGAATAACAGTATCAGTGAAATATGCTGTATAGGATTGAAGAGGAAACAAGGTATTTTGTTACAGGATATATCAGATCATATGATGGGTGCTTGCCTGTGACCTCCTGTAGAAGAGTTTGCCTGCTAGCCCAGCTGTATTACTCACTTTCTGTTCTGAGGCCCTTGCAGTTTGGTAGGAAAAGTCTGCAATAACGTGCAGTGAGTATTTTGGGGTAAAAGCACCATGAGGGAGGAGTGAGAGACAGGACTCAAATGATTCATGTCAAAATACACACCTGCCAAATCTCACACACTGAGCACAACTTGGAAGTGTTAAGTATATGCTAAAAATATATAGCTGCACAAATTGAGTCATTTAGAGGAGAAAGATTTGTGGAGGGTCTGCTCGCCCCTATTCCTCACAAGCTTTGGAGTGTAACCTTTAGAAGAGATTAAAGGGGTTTGCAGTTTGAGTTTTTACAGCTTTTTCTTTCTTAAAAATGAAAATGAACAAGGTTTGTTACCAAAAATGTAATGAAGCTCTCGGTATCAGCAAAAAATCAAACGTCTGACCTAAGTATATTTGCTTTGTATAGATAACTGTAAAAACAGTCTTTTAATAAAAATTGTAAAGTAAAAGGAAGGCAGACATGTTGTGTAGCTCAAGTACCTGTTGTTAGTCACCTTTAGCTTAATGAAAAATAAGTTGGGGCAAGGCCTCAAGACTACTTGTGGTGGTAAAAGGAGAAAGAAAATACCTCAGGGAATTTGAGAAAAGCTGTTGGCAAGTGTTTATTGCCAAAACCGAACAGGACTTTGGTGACAGGGAGATTTCAGATGGACAGACCAGAGTGTGGAAGGAAAAGCCAGAGATTAGAGAACTAACAGTAAGGGAGAAAAGAAAGAGAAAGAATTAGGCCTAGATGGATGCTTCTGTGACTGGCAGGACAAGGAGATAAGGATGTGGTAGTAAATAGAGACAGCCATGAGCAGGTGGATTTAAGACGTGGGTGAGGTACAGATGTGGACAAAACTGAGGTGGCTGTGGGAGAAACCATCAGGTGATATGGCACAAGTATGTGGGGACAACGCAGAGTGATAGTGGATGATGGTTTTTGTGCTGGAAGGTAGGACTGAACAGTTGAGAAGGAAAACACTGGGATGAAGAGTCACAGGAGGGAAGAGGGGGAACTGGATCACCTATTTGTGAGAGGCAAGAGAAGGTAGTCTAACTCACATTGCAATATTAGATCTGTTTGAGTAAAATCCTTACCATTTTTATTTTTCTAGCTTCAGAAATGGAACAGGAGACTCCTAAAGTGCTGTGAAATACCTTGGACACTGAACAGGGGGCTTCCTCAGTGCTGAACCATGGTGTGAATGATAGCTGGCAGCACTGGTCCTTTACTTGGTGAGGAGTAAGTGTTAGATGCCTGCATTTGGAGGACCAAAGTCACTAGCTTTATTGTGGTGAAACACTCATCTTATTATGGTCTGCAGCAGAACTTCTAGAGGTTATTATTATTATTTTCAGATGAGGGGAATATTTAAATCATGTATTAAGGATGAAAGAGCATGCATACAGAGCAAAGGAAATAGCAGAATTAATGATGCCTCCACAGCTCCCCTGAGAGGATGTTTTACAGTCTGTGGTTACCAAATATGTGTTCTTCAGAAGGGAGAGCTGTTACTTGACAGGTGGTCATTCTTTCCTTTGTTTTTTTCCCCCTTCTAAAAATTTGCTGTGTGGTTGCATGCTTTGTTTCTTGCATAATATCCACATTTGTCTCTGATAGTCATCAGCACATAATCTTTCATGAACAGTAAGATAGTATTTTTTTAAGATGGAATCAGATCAAATGGCAACGTGATAAAATTAAGGCCCTGAGAGATTGAGTTTTACTTAAATAGGTATCAAAAAAGAATATATTTTGATTCTTCAGAACATTTAGTAATTCTAAACACAGGCCTGATAAATATTAGTTAAGTCTAAACACAGTGCAAGCATCCAATGTTTTTTGACAGTCGAATAACAGCATTTTGAGTTCTGTGTGAAATACTAAGGAATGCAAAGTTTGATCTTGTCTGTCAGAAATGTGATTTTTGTTGTCTTGGTTCCAGCTCTGTGACAGCATGAATGATGGAGTCTAAGCAGCATTCAGCTTTATAAGCATAAGACCACCTTTTTTCTCCTTTCTTAGCCTTTCAGGTTTTCTAAATATCACTATTTATTTATTTATTTTTGTCTACGCTTGTTTTGCTCCTAGAGCATTTTCACCCCACTTTATTAGGTGAAACAGGAGTCCTATGGTAAAGATTTCACTGACAGTGCTACAAGAATTGCATCAGAATCACATAGCAGGATGAATTAAAATTCAATGTTTCATTTTTGCTGGTAGTCTAATAGTATTAAAACATAGTGTGGTTCTCTGAAACTCTTGTGATGAGGAAGAATGGTGACAATAAAAATAATAGCCATGTTTTTTTGATGTAGTGTGGAATAGCTGCCCAGATCTGCAGTGAGTGTTTAATGAATCCAGGTATTACTTTCCATCTGGGTCTTGGAGGGTGGAACAGAACTATCTTGTATGTTTGGGAAAGATATTTTATTTCTGTCTCTGATTTTACAATTCCTGTTGAAGAATCTTTTGTGGTAGCTGTAGCCAAAAATGGCTGGATGGTCTCCAGTTGACCTAGATGAGAACAGATTATTATTATTATTATTATTATTATTATTATTACCCAGGGTGAATAGGATTCAAAATATTGTGTCTGCATGTACAATTGTAAAAGAATTTGTGGATGTAATTCTGATTTTTGGAAAACAACAGATTCTTCAACTGTACAGACAGATGTTGGCAATTAATTGTTCATCAGGAAAACATGTTAAAAATGTTCTGAATGAAAACTGAATCTTAACTGCTAAAACTGAAAAGGGTATTTGTGGCTTAAATTTTTTACTTTGCCTTAAATAACGTTCAGCTGTTATCTCTGTCAACTACTGTGTTTTGTCGCTGGTTTCCTCCAAATAGACAAAAAACTGCAAGAAAGCTTTCTTGTGCTGTTTTGCCAATCTTAGGTGGGTAGAGATAAAAGGAGACTTTTGTCTCCTTTCAGTTAAATAAGTCTTTAGGCAGCATCTCTGTCTTGATGACTGCCAATTACTTCTCCTTTCTTTTTAGTAGTAATGTTTATTTTGGGAGGAACACTCTCTCGCACCTCTTTTCTGGAGATTTTTGAAACATCCACTTGTGGTCTGTCTTAACTCAGAAATGCTATGTACACATCTCATAATCACAGTGGATAAAAGCCAATTGAAAATAGTTTGGATTTGGACTGAACCTGTAAAATAAAAACACTTATTAAATTACTTTCAGGAATTTAGCAGAATTTTCAAAACTGCAGAATGCCTTTAAAAACATGTCCATCAGTGTATTATATTTTGCTTTTTGTGTGTGTGTGTGTTTTCAAGGACAGTGTTAGAAATTGCAGAAACTTTTGGTAGTATGAGTGACAGTTTCTTAGGTCAAGTGTTTTTTTTTTTCCTTTGCAAGGGAAAGCTCTGTGTGCATTTTTATATTATATTTTTCAAGTGGGCCCACGTGAACCTAATGAGGTTCTACAAAGCCAAGTGCAAGGTGATGGACATGGGTCAGGACAATCCCGGACATGAGCACAGACTGGAAGAAGAATTCACTGAGAGCAGCCCTGCAGAGAAGGACTTGGGGGTTCTGGTCCGATGGACAAAAAGCTTGACATGAGCCAGCAGTGTGCGCTTGCAGCCCAGGAAGCCAACTGCATCCTGTGCTGCATCAACAGAGGTGTGACCAGCAGGGCGAGGGAGGGGATTGTCCCCCTCTGCTCTGCCCCTGTGGGGCCCCACCTGGAGCTCTGCATCCAGGTCTGTGGCCCCCAGCACAAGAAGGGTGTGGGGCTGTTAGAGCGGCTCCACAGATGGTCTACTAAGATGATCAGAGGGCTGGAGCACCTCTCCTATGAAGAAAGGCTGAGGGAGATGGCTGGGATTGTTCAGCCTGGAGAAGAGAAGGCTCTGGGGAGACCACATTGTGACCTTTCAGTACTTAAGAGGGGGCTTATAAAAAAGATGGAGAGCAATGTTTTTCTCAGGCAGATAATGACAAGACAAGGGGAATGGCTTTAAACTAAAAGAGGGGAGATTTAGATTAGAGGTTAGGAGGAAATTCTTCACTTAGAGGGTGGTGAGGCACTGGCACAGGTTGCCCAGAGAAGCTGTGGATGCCCCATCCCTGGAGGTGTTCAGGGCCAGATTGGATGGGGCTCTGGGCAGCCTGGTTTGGTGGGAGGTGTCAGAGATGTTGGAACTAAGTGATCTTTAAAGTCCCTTCCAACCCAAGCCATTCTATGAATCTTTCATATAATTATTTTTAACTGATGAAGGAAAGGGGTTTTCTCTTGAGATAGAAAACTAGCTGATGGACATACACTGTTTTCTTTTTCAATTCCCTGTTTCTGTTACAATGAACTTTCAACATTGGTTTTAACAGTTGTGGTGGATACAGCTTTTAATTTCTAAATCTTTGGATTGATGCAGTGTTTGGTGTTGAACAGAGCAGTGGGTAGAAGTCTGGTTTTGCTGTGTAATCACCGAGGAAGCATGTTTTATAACTCCTTTGGGAAGTAAGACATACTTTACTGAGATCTGCCGTGAGAAGATAGAGCCATCCATAAAGCAACTAATGGCAACAGTGGGACACCAAAAAGATTTTAGAATTCCTTAATATTGTCCTGTTCTATTTTGTTTTATTTTTAAATCAACTGTGAGTGTGCATTTTAAATTGCTGCTCCAAACCTGCAGGTGCTTTCTTTAAGCAGTTTGTGATCCTCATCTCACTTTGATTTAATTTAACCCTGTGCATACAGCAGCTCTGGTTCTCTGCAGTGAGGAAAGAAGGAGCTCAGCCTCTAGTTTCTTCCCCCTAGCCAGCAGGTTAGCCCTGAAAAATGTGAATTTCAGGGCCAGCTCTGCAGGCAAAACAGAGAACTGTTTTGAGAGAGACAGAGTGAGCCAGGAGCCTAAGTCCAGAATTTCATGTGAGGCACCAATACTGCTCTTTTTTTTTTTTCCCCATGTTTGATATCATTAATATTTATAATCAGAATACTAAACTGTATTGGGCTGTCAGCTGTGTCACTGTCCTCCCTGTCAGCTCTTCAGGAGAGATGGACTTTTATCTCCAGGAGTTTAAAAATTAAATCCTTTGGTATTAAATGTACTGTAAGTAATGCTAATAAGTGCCCTTAAAATGCTGCAGACAGGCCTTATCATAGTTAAGGAAACTGCAGCTCTTTCTGAAAAAGAGCATTATTTTCTAACTGTTACCTTATTATTAATCTGTTAATAGAAAGGGGAAGTTAATTGGGGGTGAGGTGTTGTGTACCCGTATAATTTAATAGAGCGGCGTTGCAGGGGCCCCTCTGAGGATACTGCATTTTGAAAACCGTTCTCTGACCTGGAGGTTTGCTGTCTTCATGTGGCTTTGCCAAATCAGTTGCCTGTGAACCTCATAGTCTGGAAAGCCTGAAGTATGAAATTGCTGTCTGAAGATCTGCCTTCCAAGACCCTTGCCTAGGCCAAGCTTTCCTTACAAGAGATGGCTGTTGGCACAAGAACAGCAGATGTTTGTACAGCAGACAAACAACATAGATGATAAAGCAAATTGACCTTTCTTTTTTGTTTTGGAACGAGCTATTTAGAGTACATTCCGAGAGCAGTTCTTTTTTTTTTTTTTTTTTCTCTTTCTTTTCTTTTCTTGGACTATATCTTTCATCATAGAACTGCTTGACTATACATAGATGTTTCCATTGCTATAGGTGATTAAAATATATATATAGTTAGGGTTTACTAACATTTCCACTAACACCGATGCTACAGATCATTAAACTGTATCCAAATGTATTCTTGTCTGTTGTATTTTACTGAAGTAGTTTTAATGATGTTTATTTTTCCAGTGTCCCTATGGGAACCCTGGAAGAATCCAAAATGTAATAATTAAAGAATGACAGCCCTTTCCTTACAATATGAAGTGAGGAAGAGTTTTGTGGTTTAAATAGCTATGCTGTTGCTTGTTAACAAGATATTTTGCCTTGTATGCTATCCAGGCCTATAATGGTCAAAAAAAAAAAAAAGTTGAAGTGAAGAACTAAATGTTTGTTTTCAATCAGTTGTTTTTCAAGTTAAAAGACTTGAATAGGATGTTCTAATTTGTTCAGTTATATGCATCAGTAGTGTTAATATTTCTATTAAATTACTTGGAATGGTACAGCTTTTGCTGTCCCAGTAAGGCAGTACATTTTGCTGTCACTTATTTTGCTTATTGCAAGACTTTTTTTTTTTCACTTTTTTTTATATAAAAAAAAAAGTTCTTCGTTTTTAAGTTTTAAAAGATTAGTTGAAAGTTTGGGATCTCAGCTTGAGAAAAATACTTCAGTTGAATTACATTTTAAAAGAATACCCTGAACTTTAATTGTACAATTAAATATATTGAATAAAACAAATATAAATGTGAGGTAAAAATATCACTAAAATAAGTGCAAATCTCAGTGTCTTATGGGTGCATCATTACTATTTGGAACTAAAACCTACTTGTCTGTTTGCTTATTTATTTAGGCAAAAGCTGAAGTTTCTAGAGTTAAAACAAATGTAACTCATGTTAGATTCCTCACATCTGAAGAATCTTAGAAAAATTGAACAAGTTAAGGCAGATACGAAAAATTATTAAAAAACCTGTTACTTTTCAGGGCAAAAATATCAATTGTTATTATCAATGGCTTGTACAGACTAACTATATGATCAAGAAAAACCTTATTTTCAAATTCATTAGCTGACTGTGGAGAGGGTTTATTTGTAAATAGTTTAGCCTACAATTTTTTCCTTGTCAAGTCATTTCAAACCTACCATGACAAACTGGGTACTTGGTCTTTCAGTTCATGGACTCTGGCAAGGTAATGCATTTTTTGAGTTAAATTTTATTTTCAACTTGTATATGGACACAAACAGTGCTAAATTGTTATATATGTATGTATACTGTCTTTGTGTTATTTTAAAATAGTCTAAATCTCTCAATCTAAGAATATAAATTTAGTAAGTCAACCTCATAAAGTCATGTATTTACTGTAATGGAATTGTTTGCAAGAGTAAGGGTAAGTACTAAAAGTAAGAGTAAGTACTAAACCCTTTGTGCTTCAGAGAAACAAAACGTTGGGGAAAAGAATGCTATAATTTATAGGCACAATAGCTATAAAGAACTACTTTAGTCTGAAGCATAATAAGTACTAAGTCTTTGACTTGACAATGTATCATTCCATTTGGATGAGAACATCCAACCTGGTGCTATATAATTCCTATATCATCTCTTAACATGAGAATTAAGTTGAATGTTGTGTGTTCAATTCTCTTCCCCCGAAAAGCTTGGAAATAAGAACTTGAAATGTGGTGGTTTGAATTTATTATTTTTTATGCTATTCTTGTAATGGAGCAAAAGAAAAAAAAAAATCAAGTCCAGTTGTTGTTGTTGTTCCCCTCCCACCCTCTGTTTTTTTTTGTTTTGTTCTTTTTTTGGGGGGGTGGGAGTTAGGGATTTAGGAAAGGGATATAGGGGCAACAGGTTCTTCTTTTTTATTTTGGGTTCTTTTGGTAAACCCAATTTATACAGGTAAGGTATTTTTCCATTGAATGTGTTAATAATGCCCTCCGAGTACAACTGTTCTTGCTTCCAGTAGCAAAGAATTAACTCATAAATGTCCTCTCTCTTGAAGAAGTGGTCTATAAAAAATATTGCATGATGCATAAGTGAGGCCAGTATTATCCCTCTGGTCATCTTTCATCAGCATTTTAATTTTATATCAAATACAATAGAGTTTAGCTGTTTAGCAGAGAAATTAATGTTGTCCAAAGGTCCAAAGTGAACTCCTCATTATATTATCCTTTCCTTTTGTGATTACAGATCACATAAAATACAAATGCAGTGGATGTCTGTGATCTCAAAAGACTGTATCGTTGGACTGGACTGTTTGTTTTTTTCCTATTCATTTTCTTTAAAGACAAAAGCCATTTTTTTCTCACAGCAGTTTCATCTTAGTTCTACTGGCTATTATTTCCAGCTTTAAACTGTGTTACATTACATTACAGAGTATAGGTGTATAAACAGTATGGTCTGTTGTTTTCAGGACTCTAATTACACCTATTTTATGTTTCATTGTTTTTTGTTTGTTTTTTAATGGTTGATATTTTCCTTGTTTCAGCAAAACCGTTTACATCTAAAGTGAAACAGATGAGACTACATAAAGAAGACTTTGAAATCCTGAAGGTGATTGGTCGAGGAGCCTTCGGTGAGGTATGTGTGTGAAAAAGGCAAAAGAAAGGATTTGAATACACTTGCTGATCTGCCTCACTGAGGAGAGACAGTTAATAGCCACATACTAATGTGTAAGTTTTACATAATTCAGGCATAAGGGATATTTTAGGCCAACCTAATACTCGATGCAAGTATATTTTGTTTTATACCTTCTCTGGCAGCCCTTTACAGCTCTTTTTAATCACTTAACTTTTGAGAGAAGGCAAGTTCACATGGGCTAAAAGACCGTATTTCAGCCATCTGGTAAGTCATTTCCTCAACTATAGTTCTTTGAGTCAGCAGATAGAGACTACTGAGTTACTGATGGTGTGAAGATCTAGTCTTTTCCAATCATCCTAATAACTGAATTGTCTGAAAGTAGTTTTCAATAACTTAAATTGCCAGATACTCATACTGACATACTAGGAACACAGAGAAGTATCTCCATTCATGTTGCTTTGTTTCCTAAAATTAATTTTTGATTTTTTCCCTATATTTCTTGTAAGGATTTTACCAAATGTTAGTTTCTGTTTTAGTTTTCACCTACTACTGTGAAACTATAATTTTTTTTTTTGCTGCTTCTGATTAAACCATCTTTTATTTCAAGTTTCAAGCAAGGCTGTTCACCACGAAGTTTTATGGTCACTAGGGATGTCAGAATATACAGGCTGAGGAAACTTTAATGAATAAATCCTAGCTTTCTGCCCCGCTTCTTAAGTTATATTAAGAATGTGCTTGGTTCTTCACTTAAGTCACTATTTATACAGAAGGAGCAACATAATGTGTAACAATGCGTACAATTTTTTGATGGCTAAATGTGCTACAAATGGGAATAATAATATGGAAAGCTTCTGCAGAAGTTATTCCTTATTGCCTCAAAAAAAAAAATCTGAGAGCTGAAATTGAAAGTACAAGGAAAAGATTCTGAGCAATGTCTTCATTTCTTTTGGAACGGGAAATGTTTTTCAGACTGTTATGTTTTCATTGATATAAGAGCATCTCTGGGGGCTTTGATGGCAGATGAGGAAGAGTTTTCAGGTTTGCTTACATATTTGCTTAATGTGAAAAAATAGGCTTTACTAGTCTGATTATGGAAGAATGAAGTTCTGTAGGTAGTACTCAAGGAACAGGATTTTTACTGTAATGTAGTATCCACTCATGGATAGTTGATCTTCAGTCTTAACCTTTGCCACAAAGAAAATGCTGCATTCACCATCTTGATGCAAATGTTTCTGCATAAATCACTGACTTTCTCAGTGTTGCCATAGTAGTTGCAGCTCAGTTCATGCACAAATCATATAGGATGTAAGAAAAACCACTGTGTAAGTACTTTCTTGTCAGAAGAATCATGCATGAAACCTACCTCATATTACACTTTTTAGAAGAGGTCATTTTAGTCTGCTGAATCAGCATCAAACTCTACAGCAGCTAATTCCCACACCCACCCACCCCTGTAGTGCTTTGTAAGGAAGCTTCTTTGCAATGAATCATACCATGGACAGTGAGAGCGTAACTTTCCCCATCTTCTTCTGGGGCAGTCTGCACAACATGGTAGTTCTCTTTTAGGAACAGCGTTTCTGTGTAATGCCCTACCTGAGAAAGACAGCATGCCCACTTAATCATCCAAATCTTCAGTAAGGGGAAAACTTCAATTCTTTCAATGAAAATATTTGATTTTATACGTTCTTAAAGTAGGACTTTTAAAATATTTGCAAGCATATACATTAAGTCTACTGACTAGTTTAAATACAAGTTTAAAGTCCTACTTAGGCGTTCATCTAGGAAAACAAATTCTGTATGAAATTAACTAGTTTTCTTTGCAAATAACTAGTAAGTATATAAGCAAGGTTTAAAAAAGGACTGCCAAATTTTGCTGCTACGTTAGCCATCAAGCACCATAACGATATTAAGCTGCAAAATACTTATTATTCAGTAGATAATAGTAGTTTGCTGAGACAGATTAAGCAGAAGATGGTTTCTTTCCAGCAAACTGTAAATGAGACCAAAGCTTCTCTTGGTTTCTGGGAAGATTAATTTTCATCTCCTGAAGCAGCATAATTCTGAAATTCCATAGACTACGAAGTTTTAGTGCAAGTTTTCATTAACATAGTCTCACTTGTTTTGATTTTGATTTTACACTCCTCAGTTTTTTTTAATTTGCATAGTTAATACTTCCCTTTTTCTTTATGCAAGTTTGATGTAGACAAAAAATACTTCAAGTATTGCTTATAAGTGTAAGAGGTTCTTGGTTTTCCTTTTCCCTTGAAGTCCTTATCCTGCTTGGTGTCACTCTGAGAATGCTTCCTTTTCACCAGTTTTATTATGTTACCCTTCCGTCTCCGTGCATACATGTACTTGATTAAAATGAAGAGAAAGAGTGATGCCTTTAGAAAACACAGATGTTTTCCTTGGGAGGAGGATCATCCCAGTGAAATTCATGATGTGGGCATCAAGTGTTTTCATTTTGCTGGCTTCAGGCACATGGTTTGAAAAACTTTAACAGGCAAACCTAAATAAAAAGACTTTAAACTTGGAAATTGAAGGAGGCTGCTATAAAAAGTGAGGGAGCACTGTTGATTCCAGTAGGCAACAGTTCTTACTGGTATATCACTGGAGGATAAAATCGTGGCTGATTTAACTTTCCAAATAAAAATTGAAATTTTCAGTTCATTCTATTGCTGCTTAAAAAAAAAAAAAAAAAAAAAAAAAAAGCTCACTGCTTGGTTGTGCAAGCAAATGTTTGTGTTTGTTATTGATATTGTGAAGATGATGATGTTCATAGCTTTGAGAACTAATCATTCCTAAATTTTGGCATCAGGTTATGAACAGTAACCCCCCCACTGCAATCCAGTGGTTGATAGTAATAGCTAAGAGTTTATAGGAAAAGCTAAAGGAGTGTTGTGCTCAGATTGCATTAGTTATTTGACAGAAATTAGGCTGTTATTTCTCTGTGTTACTTTGAAATTCGGTGCTTGTTTCTGGAAGGCTGGCTACTTTTGAAAAAGTGATGTTGGCCTTTTTTCCCCCTTTTCTTTCCCATCTTTTTCATCTTTCCCCCTGTGAGAAATACAGAGAACTGCTAGAAGAATGAGGAAAAAGAATGACTCAACCAAGATGTTTACATCAACACATACCAGTAATTTTTGTTGAGCTGCTCACAGGAAAATATAATTTTAAAGAAACAACAAACAAACAAAAAACACCACAACAAAGAAAATTTTGTGTCCAATTTTAATAAATTCCAGTAGCAAGGCACTTTAGGATAACTACTTGGGAATGATCATCCTTTCGTCTGTTTTGACAACTTCACTGGGGAAGGGTGAGCATAAAAACAGCACTCAGTGTACTTGAGCATTCATACGCATAGCATAGAGATGTGTGTGTGTATGTATATGTAAACGCTGCCTGGCGCTGTACTCATGTTTCAGAATTTTTTGTTACAATTAGAAACGGCCTCAGATTGTTTGTTGCTGAAGTGTCAGGTTTTTGTTTCACAGTCAAATGCTGCAATAAGCATTGTAAAATTTACTTCCACAAAGCCCTGAGACATGCAAAAAGACGCTGTGATTGCAGGAAAATGATGCTGTGTTCATTATGGTCTTGTGTGTGTTGGGCGGAGTAGGGGTGATGTGGAATATGGATGGATATGGAATAACATGAATGCCTTTGATAGACTAAAAGGCTGCTTCTGACTGTAAATGCAGCTGGTAAACATGAGTCTATTTTTGTTCTTTAGTCGCTCTTCAGTTCTGGTAGACATTCACAGAAAGCACCAAGCCCTCAATTATTACAAAGCCAGCTGTTAACCAAAGGCAGTGCTGTATCTCTTTCAGCTGTGTCCAAGTAAATGCTGTAAAGGAGACTGCAAAATTAGGCAGCTGTGCAATTAGCGTATGTCATTAAGAGATTGGGGGGGGAACCCACCCCAACAACCAAGGAAACAAAGACCAAACAAAAGAAAAATGGCCTTTTATTGAGCATGCTAAGTGCAACAAATGAAGCCCTGGAGTTGGAGTAGAAAAACCCCAATACAGATATAGCTTGTTAGATTTTTAGCTGGAAGAATTAAAGGAGACTCAAGTTTCAAACCTGTGTTGTAGGTTATGTATTACCCCAGAGGATTTCCGTCTATGGAAAATTGTGTTGCTTGGTCTTGGAATGCCATGCACAGAATAGTGGGTGTTATTTATGAAAGAAAGTGAAAGTCTAAACAATATCTTTTTCTATTTCAAATTTTAAAGTACTTTGAGGGATCCAAGGTCTGGACTTTAGCCTCGGTCTTTATGCATGAAGTAACCTCTAAAAATTTGAGTTTTTAAATGGGGTTAAACACGTAGATCTACCACCTTTCTGTCTTCTCCCCTTTTTTTATTCCTCCCCCTCACCCCAAAGGCAGGCAGTATCAACAGCAGGGCTGATAATGTATTGCTGCACAAATGGGAAGCGACAGCTGCTTTGTCTGGGAATCTGTAGCTAAGTAAGAGCTACACTTTTAGATATGCTTAAGTTTAGACATCTGATTATTGCAATCCTTCAACATGTACTTTTGCCATATGTACGAAGCTGCTGCAGCTGATGACACATTTGAAGATGGCTGAAAGATATTTGCATTACGCGTTCTTCAAACTGTCTGATCTTGTATTTTCTGTTATCATTGTCTTCACACATGGCTGGTTTACTGATTATGAAAGAGGCAGAAGGAACGTAGGAACCAGCCTTAGTATTTGGCCTGCACGATGAAGGTGGTGATAATCTGGGGGACAGCATGCTGGTTTGTAACTGAGTGCACACAGAAATAAATGTATCTCCTTAAGCCTCAGGGATTCTTTGAAAGGGAGGAGGCAGAATGGGTTAGTTGGTGAATGGTTATTAAAATGTGTTGTATTGATAGTTGAACTTTTCCGTAAGTGGTATGGTAATACAGTGGTCTGGTCTCATTTTGATCAGCAGCTCTGAGTGTGTCAGATTGATGGCCATTTTAACTAAGACACTTAGCTTTCTTTACCCAGGGAATCGTGAACTGTGAAAACATGTTTTTGTAAAATTCTTTCCTTCCCCTTTCATAAAAATATTCCATCTTAGCTTTTAATATAAATGAGCAAAACTATAATATTCTCAGAAAGACTATATCAGTACACTTTGCTAATGCATTATTAGATGGGCCTATGGTATCTCATGTTTAACAAACAATGAAGGGGAGTAGAGCTTGAGTTTCCTTATGTTTACTTTTCTAGAAAATGTGAATTTCAGCATTTCCCGGCCACTGACAAGAGGCATGATAAAAGGGTTCATTAAACTTCAAGTGGAAAAATATGAAGTAATACTTTACCATATATTCAAAGAAAGTGTAGTGCATTTTTTTGAAAGAGTAGAAATTACCTCATAGCAAATCTACAGTAATAATTTGTGTCTAGAACCTAGAATGAGTTGTTTCTTGGTTTTAGAAACTGACTACTAAAGTTGTTGTCTCTTCTTGGTGTGTCTGTAACTTAAATCACTGTGTAATACTGGAAGGATGAGTCCAAGAATATCAAGTATACAGCCAGTGACAGCTTCATGCAGATGGTAGAGCAAGAAACGTGATAGTGAGAAAATACCATTGTTCATCTACTCACCTAGAAAAACGATGCGTAGTGAAAGTGCGATACATAATGAAAGCTTAAAGTAGACTTGGAGCTTTTCCAGAATAAATATCCTGTACTGTTGTGATGTTACTCTTTCTGGATAGTGATGGTATGGTATCATGCATGGACAGTAAAGTTGTTTCCAAAACACTGAAGAAAAAAAAATGCAAGGCTTCATAAAAAGAAAACAATGTCATTTAATGTTTAGGCTTATCTTTTGTTTATCTTTTCCAGGTTGCAGTAGTAAAACTGAAAAATGCAGATAAGGTTTTTGCCATGAAGATACTTAATAAGTGGGAGATGCTGAAGAGAGCTGAAGTAAGATAACTTTTTTTTTATATAATCACATACCCTCTTACTCTAGTGAATTGTTACTTCTTTTTCCATGAGAAGACTCTGTGTATATTCAGATTGAGGAGGTGCTTCAGTACTTATTGGCAATATGAAGATTAATATCAAAATAAGCTTAAAGCAGTTCATGGGAAGGGTTAAGTGGCATTGTGACTTGATTTAGGCAGTGTTGAATGTTTTGTACAGTACACCGTTTCTGTATTTGGCCAAGAATTATGTACTATACAAGCAACCTTATAGTGTATTTATTTCAGTAGTCTTTAGCAAGTATATTTTCTGTGGTATAAGGAAATTATTGAGCTTTAACTCACCATGTGTATTAGTTTGTCAGTATTTAGAATTTAGTCGAGGTTCAATTTTTTGACTGAAAAATTAGAGAGATAAAAGTTTGAAATTCGAGAGCATGTTTCATAAAAATGTCCTGTTTGCAAAAATCTGTGACAGAAAGTTCATTGCTAAAGAATAAGTCCATTCTGTGTTATGGAAAACTCTTTCGCTGGTGCTGCTTTACTTTGGGTTTACTTTGGGTTTACTTTGTATTATATGATTTCACCTTTCATTGAATCCACAGTACCTTTCCGTGGATTCCTGTGGAAAAAAACATTAAAAAAATGCAGTTTGCACATGAAGATTGGTATATTTGTTTTAAGTGGAACATGTATCTAACTCTTTAATTTATTTGAACTTCTTAATCTTTGCATACTGAAAACAAACCACCTAAAGTAGACTCCTAAAACTAAAACTCAGTAAAAGCAACTAAGTTGTTTGACCATGTATGACCATGATCTCTTCTTTAGTTTGGACAGTGCAAGCAATATCTTGGCTGCCTCAGGGCTGCCTTCAATTCATTCTCTGCCCAGCTTGTATTTGTGTTGGGGATCGCTCTGACCCAGGTGCAGGACCTCGCACTTGGTTTTGTTGAACTTCATGATGTTTGCATGGGCCCACCTCTCCAGCCTGTGAAGGTCTGTCTGGATGGCATCCTTTCCCTCCAGCGTGTGGACTGCACCACACAGCTTGGAGTTATAAGCAAACTTGCTGAAGGTGTACTCGATCCCACTGTCCATGTCACCAACAAAGATAGTAAATAGTGCCAGTCCCAATACCGACTCCTGAGGAGCTCCACTTGGACATTGAGCTGTCGACCCACAACTCTTTGAAAGCGATCATCTAGCCTTATCTACCGAGTGGTCCATCCGTGAAATCCGTATCTCTTCCATTTAGAGAAAAGGGTATCATGTGGATCAGTGTCAAGTGCTTTGCACAAGTCCAGGTAGATGATGTTTGTTGTCCTTCCCCTATCTGCCGATGCTGTAACCCCATTGTACAAGGCCACCAGATTTGTCAGGCATAGTCTGCCCTTAGTGAAGCCATGTTGGCTGTCAACAGATATTTCCCTTATTTGCCGTGTGCCTTAGCAGAGTTTCCTGGAGCATCTGCTTCACGATTTTGCTTGGCACAGAGGTGAGACTGACTGGTCTGTACTTCTCCGGGTCTTCCTTTTTTCCCCTTTTAAAAATGGTGGTTATGTTTCCCTTCTTCTAGTCCATGGGAACTTCAGCAGATTTCCATGACTTCTGCAGTGGTTTTATATGGCAAGGTTTTGGTAGCAGGGGCCCATAGGGGTGGCTTCTGTGAGAAGAATCTAGATGCTGCTCCATGTAATGCAAGGGCCCCGCTGCTGACCAGAGCTGAGCCAATAAGCAATGTTGTTTGCGCCTCTCTGAGAGCATATCTAAGAAAGGGAAAAAAATGCTGCCATACACTCAGCAGCTGGGAGAGTGAGAGGAGTGAGAAACAGCCCTGCAGGCACTAAGGTCAGTGAAGAAGGAGGGGGAGAGGTGCTCCAGGCGCTGGAGCAGAAGTTTCCTGTGGCCTGTGGAGAGGCCCCTGGTGGAGCAGGCTGTCCCCCTGCAGCCCATGGGTCCCACATGGAGCAGATCTCCACGCTGCAGCCCGTGGAGGAGCCCCCGGTGGAGCAGGTGGATGTGGCCTGGAGGAGGCTGTGGCCCATGGAGAGCCCCCACAGGAGCAGGCCCCGGGCCGGAGCTGCAGCCCGTGGAGAGGAAGCCACACAGGAGCAGGGGTCTGGGGGGAGCTGCCAGCCGTGGGGGACCCGTGCTGGACTACTTTGCTCCTGTGGTATGGAGCCATATCTGGAGCAGTTCTTGAAGAGCTGCTGCCTGTGGGCAGCCCCCACAGGCTCAGTTCGGGAAGGATGGCAGGCCTCCCGTGGGAGGGACCCCACAGCACAGGGGACGAGAGTGACCGAGAAGGAGCAGGAGAGACAAAGCGCTATAGACTGACCACAACTCCCATTCCCCTCTTCCCCTGCACCGCTCGGGGGGAGGAGGTAGAAGAGGGTGGATGGGGGGGGGGGGGAAGGCGTTTTTGGTTTATTTTCTTTGTTTCTCACTTCTCTAGTTTGTTAGTAATAGGCAATGTATCTTAGTATCTCCCTGTTCTGTGTCTGTTTTGGCCATTATGATAATTGTTGAATGATGTCCCTGTACTTATCTCAGCCCTTGAGCCCTTTGCATCATATTTTTCTCCCCCTTTGCCTTTGAGGAGGGGGAGTGAGGGAGTGGTTGTGGTGGAGCTCGGCTGCCCACCCGAGTAAAACCACCACAACTTCTCAAATATGATGGATAGTGGCTTAGTTGGATCAGATGACCTCTGGAGGTCTCTGCCAACAATTTAGAAAGACTGTGCCTAAGGAAGATGAAGTGTAACGTTGAGATAATGGATTAGGCAAAAAAGGCTTTTGGTTCAGTCTTCCCCCAACTTATCAAGGTTTCAGTCAGGCCAAATTTGTTATATTCCCAAAAGAATAAGACCCCAGAGACTGAGTCCACAGAAGAATAAAATGAGTTTGTCTTCCTTTCCTCTGTGAGAAGGAGCTGTTTTGTCCAGTGCCCTGGGAGTTGTGATGGAGGTCCTTAACCATGTGGCTCTGAGCAGAGCTCTGAAGAGAGAGCACAAATGCAACTTTCCTTTTAAGAATAGCTCCATTTATTAGTTATGTTAAATCACTATGTCTTAGTGCAGTTGTATTGATATGAACAAGTAAGCCATGTTTAGACTAATGCAATTGCATCTACTCTAGAATTTACTTCTATTTGACAGCAGTATAACACAGAAAAATAAAAAATAATAAAAAAAAAAAACACAAAAAATAAAATAAAAAAAAAAAAACACAGCATGAATTTATGCAATTGAACTATGTTATAGCAATTACAGGAACCACTGATACCATCTTTTTTTGGCCATGAATTAATGGAAAGCCCATATACCACATAGTCTTACTTAGACTCCTTGTCTGTTACTGTCTCAACTATGATCTACTGTGGCAATACCTTTTGCTGTCTGCTCTGGGCATGTTGTCCAGAGGTGAGTGTTTAGAGTGCTCAAGGAATGCACAGCCTCCTGTTCTTACGTTAAATCATGGCAAAAACAACAGGAATTATATAAACTGTGTAGTAATTAATACTTGAGTTATGTAAAAACAAGTAGGGAATCTACATGTCATTTTGTTTATCCTTGTGAAAGCAAGAGTTCATAGTATCTCTTTCTGAAATAAACAAGGAAGGAAAAAAACACTGAAGTATAAACAGTTTTTTTCCCTTTGAAGATGTTCCTGTCTTTTTTCACCCCCAAGTCTATTTTTCGTTTAACAACCCTTGACAGTATTTTTTCAAGTTTTTTTGTTTGTTTTGTTTTGTTTTTTTGTTTGTTTTTTTTTTTACACAAATTTCACTGCTTTATTTCATGCATTGTGCTATGATTAAAGTATGCCATATTTTTTTCCTTGGTCTGACTTGTTGTTGTTCGCTGTATTCACCAAAATATGACCTGTTACGGCTTATTTGATTAGAGGAGAGGGAGTTATATTCTGCTTTGTTTATACTGAATGTATTCTTCTGCATATCTCAATCTCAAATGCTATTTCACTCTTCATTCTTCACTTTCCAAATCCTACAGCTACCAATAGATGTGTCAGGGGTCTGGTATATGGCTATTGTTTTTGGAAGTGAAATTGGAAATGTGAAAAGGCTTGATTTTACTTCAGATTTAGCTGTCTCCTAGGATGTGAGAGAGAAATTGAGCATGGTTCAAACTGATGAACCATCTTTGTGAAGTAGCAGAGTGTGCTGGAAGTTTATGGTCTGTGTTTTTCTCTGTCAGTCATCTAAATAGAGCCCATACAATTATTATTCTTTCTTTTACACTATGTTTTAGACACTGTTCTGAACAAAATTGTAAGTTAGTTTTCCTTAACAAAGTAGAAAAGTACAACTGTTTACATTTGAAGAAAGTAGACTCTTCTGATACCTAATTTTTCTTAGATTTTGGCATGATTGAAGATTGTAGTACATGACTTTTTAACTAAGAGAGAGATTTGAATTTGTTTTCCAATTATTATGTTAAAAAATAAATAGCCAGATTGCAAAATGTGTTTTGCATTTGTTTATTTTATTTAAAGCCTATAATAATGTTTTTTCTCCCCTTCAGACAGCATGTTTTCGAGAAGAGAGAGATGTATTAGTGAATGGAGATAACCAGTGGATCACAACGTTACATTATGCATTCCAGGATGAAAACTATTTAGTGAGTGTTGCTCTTATGTATATATGAATAGAAATTGAGATTCTTAGTTGTGGTAAGAGAGACAAACATAGTTCATTAATTGTGTATTCTGAAACTTGTGAGCACCTGTAATTTTGTGCATAAGCTAATGAAAGATGGAGGGTGGTCAGATACTTAAACTTTTGCTATGACTATCTCGGGAATGTAACTTCGTTTTCTAAACAATTTTGCATTTATTGATAAGCTTCTGCATTTATTGATAAACCTGGATCTATCTGCATCTTTTATAATATGCCCGTCTAGTTAATTGGATTAATAAGTGTGTTTACTGCCATAAACTTTCTATTTATGTGATTAACATGATTGATTGTAGCTTTACAGTTAAAATATGGAATTGTCCAATTTTTGAACTAACAGTTTATTTTGATTGGTTTTTACTTCTTGAAGATTTAAAACCACTAAGATTGTAATAAAGCAAATGTTCTTGCAACATGGAAGAATGCCACTAAGTCTTAATAAGTAAGACTTGGAAGCTGTAGCTGTAGATGGAAGTATCTCTTTAATATTCAGTGTTACTTATTTTTCAAGTATTTTGACAGACTTGCAGAAATAAGATAATAGGAGAAAATGTGTTGATTTTCTGTGAAATCTTTCTCACCGAATATGTTTTCCTTGTGTTATTAAAGTTCTGATAATATTTATGCCCCTAAAGGTAAACAACTATACATTGATAGATTTTGTTTATTTTGTTTTTATTGCTTTGTGCTTTTGAATCTGTATCATTAGTAAGTTCTAATGTTTTCTTAAAAATCTAACATGCATTCATATTTTTTTATTTATTAAAATAAAAGAAGTGCTCTGCATGGAATCATTGGAGAATTGTAAATTGTTTTGGCCTCTATATTGCTTTCTGTTCTGTCAGTTCACATGCTTTTGGAGATCCATGGATTTTGATGGAGTTTATATAGAAACAGGGCTCTGCATTTATGAGCCTAACTGTTGCCTTAAAAACCTCCCAACCTATTTCATTCTTCATTAATATGGACAGTAAATAAGATCTCATGTGTCATGTAATTTTGATCTTACTATCAACAGTATTACAAAGAAAATATGATATATTCAGCAGCAGCCTGCTAGAATTTGTAATCTTGCAGGTTTTCCTGTTTTTATGAAGCACCGAGTGGCTTCTGTTCTGTATGTTCTAACGAATCTTCTGGCTGCTAATAGGAGCTAGTCTTGCAGCTTATTTTTGAAAATCTCAGTAATGTTGTTTTTCATCATTTTAGTGCAAATGTATTACTACTTCTCTATATGCTTTTTATTAAAAGAAAATAGTCCTACCAGGTGCCGGAGGAACAGAAACGGAGGGCATGGCTTTCTGCCAGGCGGTCATTATGTCTGTGCCTTCTCACTGCCACACACCTGACAAAATATTGTTTAATTCATTGCGATTAGCTGGGGAGGCCATCAGGGCTGCAGCCCATGCCTGCTGGTGAGCGGATCAGGCCGCTCAGTGACAGAATGCACTCTCCTTGCACAAAAAGCTGCGCACACTACCCTATCCGTACTCATGGCCCTGGTCACTGGCACTCCTCAGGGATGGGTTATATGTGGCTTCCTGCCATTTTGACCTGGCTGTATCATCAGTTGTCTTTGCCCAGCTGTCACTGGGCCCTCTTGCAAGACTGGGTGCCTGCTGGCCCACGCCTACACAAATACAACACATGAGGCATAGCCTGAGAGTGTTGGGGCTCAGAAACCCCCTCAGATGCTCCTTGGGACCTCACAAGCATCGTGCTCTTCTCAGCACAGGGAGGTGACTCCTGCATACAGTAAAACAAAGAAAGATTGTGAGCTCTTTCAAGTCTTTGCATCTGATCCAGTAGCAGACATGCTTCATTATATGCTTCATTAATAAAGCAGAAATCAAAGTGTTTTCTTCTATGATATCAGTTAGAGAAGGCGACGTCTTCCATCATATGTTGGCAGATCCTGTGTTGTGTGCAGTGTCAACAGTATCTGGAATTATGCTATAAGCCACTGGAATTCTCTCACTTTTTGCTCTAATCTATGAGTAGTCTAAAAAATTTTACTTTCCAAAATCATTTATATAATAGGAAAAGAAGATGGTAAGTTAAAGGGAAGGGAAAGCCTGAAATATTTTATTTCCTAAATGAGATCCCTAATTAACAAAGGTTATTATAGGTCTGTGCTTTAATCCTTTATGCCTTTTGCATTTAGTTGAAGGATATTGTTTTTAAAAGGGCATTTTGAGTATCTAAATATAACTGTGTTTGATGATGGGACAGTGGATAAAGCTGATAATGTTTTGTCATGAGGCTGACTGTGTTTGAATATGTATAAGTAAGAAAAATACTCAAGTACGTTAAATATTTAAATGAGGTTAAAACAGTTACTCTTTTCAGAACATCTTAGCATCTCAGCATTTGTAATGCCCATGATAATTTTTGCAATAAATTCTTTTTAATGTTTCAATTAGTTTTTAAGTCTTAAATTCACTCAGTATATTTTTCTTCCCATTTTTCTCATCATTCCCACTCCATAGTACCTGGTTATGGATTACTATGTTGGAGGAGACCTGCTTACGTTGCTCAGCAAGTTTGAGGACAGACTACCTGAAGATATGGCTCGTTTCTATTTGGCTGAAATGGTGATAGCTATTGATTCTGTTCATCAGCTGCATTATGTCCACAGGTAAGCAATTTGAGCTCCAGATTCCTGTTGGAATTAGGGACAGTTACTTGGACTGATAATTCCCATTAAAAAGTTAAAGCTAGTAACAAGTATTTGCCGTGACAGTAAGCATGGTAGAACATACTAGCCTCCATCTTGTGGTTGTTGAGAATTGTCAATAACCTTGTACTGTCTGATCAAAGACATGAATGAGGACATTCATGAATATCCAAATCTGTTTGCTGAATCTTACGCATTGGCACATGTTAGAGTAAATGATCCATCATTTATAACATCAAAACTAGAAATCTCTTCCTGAAACGTGACCATCGTTGAATAGGTTTATTTAAGGGTCAGGTTCTGTTTCTTAGTTAAATTGGTTCAATCTATTAAAAAAAAAAAGTTGAACATACACTATTGTGTGTTCTGCTGTGGATTCCCCACCCCTCCTTTCCTCCACCCCAACATTTTCTTTTGGACTTGATCAAATTATCTTTAAAACAAAGCGATAACGTTTTTCTAAGTAGGTACTTAAATTGTGATACTTTATATTTACATTGGTATATAAGAAAATAATGTATTTTGTTCAAAGGAAAATGTTATGTCATTTGTGTCTAACATATTTGGAGGCCATAATTGCTTTTTCCATAAGGCTCGCATCATCTTTTCTTTAGTGTGTCATCTCTGCAGAATTCCGTGGTGGCTCTTGTGTGTAGAGCAAAGATTGCCTTATAAGAGGCTGAAATTTTAAATACACGCTGAATAAATTTATTTTGTAAAGGCAGAAACCAGTAGAATAACTCACAGTTGTTTAAGCTGGTTTATTAACCTGGCAGAATGAACTCTTTTGATATGTCCATTTATTCTCCTTAATCAGAGTCTGTACTGACCATTCCTTCTTTTCCTGTTCTCATTTGTCTGATTGGTGTTAGTAGTTGTTTTTTTTTGTGTGTGTTTTTCATTTGTTTGCTTTTGTCCAAAAGATGTATTGCTACTAGCTTTGGTTTGTTACTGAGTTGTATTTTCTTTCCTTTGGGATTGTGGCTTTTCATTAAAGAGCGATAACTAGAGTGCTTTGATACGGGACGGTGCTAAACTGCGAATTGCTCTGCTGGGATATTTTGAAGTCTGCTAGTTTTGCTGAAGAACTGTTGACCTGATGAAGAGTTCTTTGTGATGATGCCTTGTGGAAAAGTCTAAGCAGAATATTTTCCTTTGTGGTTTTCTTGAATCTTGAACATTTCAAATGTATATTTCTGAGAAGGTGTTTCTTCATTTAGGACCTAATGTGAAAGGCTTTTGTATTCAGTTTTATTTTGCATCTAGCTTTTAAAATGTGTTTGAGGGTGAACTGTTGGGATACTATCTCTTCTCTTACCTGATGAAGTATACCCCATGTACTATGTATGTAGACTGCTATATTTTGTACCTATGGTAGATGTGATATTTCCATCCTCAAAAAGTTAGTCCTCAAGATGAAATAGGTGTTGGTGTAAAGTTCTGATAGAGTATTAAGAAGCATTCTGGTTCAAAACAACATACTGTTATGCCTGCATATTTATTATTATTGAATGTTTCACAAAAAAAGTCCCTATGAATTCTCAGTCCTTTGTTGTTTGATTTGCAGCTTTGCCAGTGAGGTTCCCATTTTTATACTCCAAATTATAAATGCGCCTTCAGCACTTGGCAGAGGCAGTTGGCATATTTCATCATTAATACTGTTGTAATACAATGCCTGTTTAAAAGGGAATGTTGTGCAAAGATTAAAAACATAAAAGGGGTTTGAGTATATGTTCCATGATCAGCCTTTGAAATGTGGCCCATTGCACTATTAGTAGGATGTTTGCAACTGTTAAAGCAAATGAAAGGACAAGAATACACATCTGAATTCCACTAATGCTATTGTACTGAAAGTTTAGGTGTGGGAGCCACATGCTTTTTGGGAGCCTGTTGCACAGAGAAGGACATATGAGCAGCAGAAGGAAAATACTATTAAAATCAATGGATAATGGTAGTGATAATGAATGTAATGAATTGTAGTGAATAGTAAATATACATCAGGATTTGAGCTGAATAGTAGGTAATAAACTAGAAAGGTAGGTAATAAACTAAACTAGAAAGTAGGTAATAAACTTTTTTTTTTTTTTCCTTTCAGACAATGAGAGAAGCTGTTCTTTCTTTAGTGCTCCAGTTCTTTCAGGATAGATTTTTCACATTAGCCATACACTATGGTACTTTGATAATTTTCCTTTTCTCTGAATGCTTTTATAGCTTTAAAAAAATGTATTTTTGCTTACACAGTGAGCAACCTCTTGCTCTTTTCAGTTGTTAAACACTTATTTGTTTTCAGATTGTTTTTGGGGGGAGTGATACTGAATGCAGTGGTGGTAGTTGTGCAGACTGCTCTGATGTCACATGCAAGATACTTTTCTTTCCTAAAATACGCTGACCAAACCTCAAATGCAAGCAACCTCAGCATTATTAAACAAAGCTGCTTCAAATGTGTTTCAGGTTTTGGAGTTCTAAATTTGAATGTCATTTCTGCTCTAGCACTGTGGGATTATGTGATGAATTGACAGTGGGAAGGAGATGAAAATCTAGGTATTAGCGGAATTGCACTGAAAAATTGTTTTGAAGCTGTATCCTGATACCTAATGAACCAAGGGGAAAAGGAGCTAGCTGAAAATAACATCAGCACTAGTGTTTTAAGGATATTCTTTTTTAAAATCTGCTTTTTAAATAAATAGTTTAAATAAATCATAATGTTTTTGTGATAAAGTCAATCGTAACATGAAACATTGATAATTAATAATTTCTGATCAATTTCTGTGAACAGATCATGTAGTATTTTACTTGATAGTTAAACAGTGGCTTAGAATTGTAATAAAACAGCATTTTCTTTAATGTATTTCTTAGCTTTTCCTATTGTGATAAATTCACTGTTGCCATAGGACACTGACAGCTCCAAGACTAGTTGTAGAAAGTAACTGCATCCAAGTATATGCTCAGGTGTTCACAATGAGATACAAAGTACTTAAGTGTAGCTCTCACAAGTGCAGGACTTCCTTGGGAGTTTGTTGGGTTTATAACTACCCCTGGTACCTTAAATAACTAATCTGAAATAATGAAATCATGCCTGCTTGTAGGCCAAGGTTAAATATTAACTTGTGCTAGTTTTCTGCAAATTGTAGTGTCATACAAGGTAATACGTTACTTTTATTTGGAATCTACATCAATTTGCCTTTTATTTTTACAGATTTGTAGCACCATATTTTGATTTTCATCTGAAAAAAAAATACAAACTCTACATGCAATAATACTAATCTCAGCTTCAAGGTTTTGTTGTTACTAGGAATGCTTAATTGCTTATGGTATATGTTAAAAGTTTATATTTGTGTGCACCATCAAACATCCAGATGAATGCTGAAGTAAAACTCAGCTAGGTAGTTACACTTATTTAGGCATATTGTCTTACTTCAAACATGTGTTGTTTGTTTGTTTGTTTGTTTTCCTACAATAGAGATTTTTTAAAAAACTCACTTCTTATTTGAATGGCAAGGCAGGTTTTCTTTCTGTTTTATATGAAGTGGAAATCAAGGTGGTAAATGCTTATTCTTTCCTAAGTCTTTTTAAGTAGAAGAGACTTTAGAAGGCCTGGCTGCTACTGGAAGTAATTTTCTAGATTTCTAGTTGTTACTGTCTTTTAGTGTGAAGTATTTTAGCATCCCAAGTCACCAGAAATTTATTTTTATTTTCTTTCAATTTTTTTCTATCAACTTCTGAAATATGTCAGGCTTCTCTGGAACATTTGAGTTCTTAAAATGTAGAGCAATTCAATTCTCTGTGGAAGTGACATCCTTTCTGGAAGATGCTGAACGAAATGGGATAAATGCACTAGAGGGGTAGAAGTGCTGTCTATTCCCTATCAAGCCAGCCTTTGTTTTACTTCTAACAAGTTACTGTTTGTTCTCACTAAAAATCATCTCTTAGGGACATCCTTTAAATATTTACTATAGTTAGGCAGCTGAAATCCAGGATTTTTGGGGGGATGCATTCCATGTTCAACTATAAGTTTCAGTGCCAGCATATCCATTTTTGAGTTGCTGAATGAGTGGTTTTCTGTGTTTTGGGTGTATCCCATCTTTCCCGATCATTAATTTGCTGAAGTGGAAAATGTGGAGATGGAAAGCACGTCTATGGAGTTAGCTGCATTGCGCATTTGGTCTGAGTTGAGTTGGCACAGTGATGTGCCAAGCATTCTGGCCTTGGTAAAGTGAACACTAATTGTGGGTTTGAAAGAAAGCACCAACATATTTTAAGTGTTTACCAAACTTTGCAACAGACATAATGTCAAACACACCCATGAAGATGTCCTTACAAAGTGCTGAGAAAGCTAGAAAAATAAGGAAAAAATAACATCAGAGTATTTTGATAGTCTACTTAAAATGTATTGCTTTGAATTTTTGCAGTTCAGTTTTGGATGGAAAACTGCAGGACAGAAAGTTATTTTAGTAAGTATTTGGTAAGCTTGTGCTCCTTTGCAAGGAATTTGTTTACAGGGGTAGGAGAGCTCCATGAGTCTAGGCTGTTTCCTCTTCATTTCTTCACCGAGGAGGGGCTGGAAACAAAGGCCATCTTTACAGACATTGGGCTTTCATTTTACCCCATGACCCCCTAAAACCCCTTCAGGGTGGCACCCAATCTATGGTGAGGGCTGTGAGGCTGATGTTATTTGACCAGAATTTGTTGGTAGGGCTTCCTGAAGAGACTGTGATAAATGAGAAGTATTTGAAATAAAAGACCTGTGTATGTGCAAAGAGCTAGAGGGTCAAACTGCACGTGCTATCATGTAGAATTTAAACAGTTTCTTGGTTTTGTGTCTAGTGGGATTGTTAATTTAAGTGAAATCTGTGTAATGGATGAATGAGCCAGTGTAGGCCCACATTCTGTGTTACTTGAGCAGAAGGAATTTAGAAACCAGGCCTTAAGTGATAGTAGGCTTGAGTGGTCCTTTCAGCAGAGGCCCTTCTACAAACCTTCAGCCTTTTTTCTCCCATTGTTCCATTCTCCCCAAGACTCAAGCTCCAAAAATCCCTTCTGCTCTGCTGGAACAAAAGGCTGTGGGGCTGTGCAGTGTACTGAATGAGGGCATCACTCCAAGTTAGAAGTAACACTGCATTGTAATCTGGGTCAATCCTCCGGTCTGTTTTATAGAGAAAGAGAATAGGAGGGAATAGTTTTAAGCTGGACTTGCCAGTAAAATCTGCGATAACGCTACGACTCTTTTTTCTGCACAACCAATGAGTGCTACGTGCGATATCTGAAGATTTGTTGAATTTTATGATTTAAAGAAAAAAAGGACACAAGAAGCTCTTGGAGCTAGAGTATCTTAAAGGAAGGACACATGAAGATCCTGGAGGTAGAGTATCTTAAAGGTAGTTATTTTAAATGTACATAGCTACAGAACCCCCAGAAATAAAACTTTCTCCTTCCACGTGCGATATTTACCTGCTAAGGAAGGACATTCTTGATTATTATCAGTTGAGGAAGGCCAGTAATGCAAGGAGGTTATCCCTCTGTTTTTTTTTTTTCTGATGAGTGTCCATTGGTCTTTTAGCTTGACAATTATACCTTTATTAAAGAAGATGACTCATAGGAAAAGAAGAAATGCTCAGATGAAGATTTTTTTTTTTTTTTTTTTAATGTAGATTGGTATATCTTCTGGTTGCAGTTGCTTCAAAGGCAGATAGGTGTGAGCATTCTGTCAGATGACATGTAATCTCATTTAGGTTGGAACTGGATGTGTTTCTCCTAAAACAGAAGTGTGTAAAACCCTGCTAAAAGTGAAAATAAGAAGGACGGACGGAAAATAAAGTTTGTTTGAAAATGGTCCTTTTTAACTTTGAGCCTTATTGGGAAAATTCTTAAAGCCAAATTTCTTTCACTGAATTACTCCATATTAAAAAGCAAACAAACAAAACCCCAAAACCTTGCCTTTCAAGGAATAATGTTTATAGCAAGGCTCAGTGATTACCAGAAGTGATGGAGCTTCCCAAGAGATAATGCTTACTACGTTTAGCATAAAAATTCATTTGACTTCTGTGATATTTGCAGAAGAAAACTTTCTGCATTAGAATTAATACAGATCTGATTTGAGGTCTTTCTCAGTGTCTTATGAAGTTGGAGGTGTTTTCAGAATTTGATAAACTTCTTTTGAAGACAAAGATTCCTGTTGGTAAGCTATACATGCGGAGAGAGAGAGAGAGAGAGAGAGAGAGGAAAAAAAAATGCTTTAATTTTATGATCATTCTTTTCTGAGTATTTCTGACCTAGAAATATTTTCTACACCTACATGCTTTGATATCCAGAATCAACAGTAGGAAAGTAGGACAAAAACATTTTTCTTGATTCTGAATTTTTAGTCCCGGTGACTGTGGTTTGGAGGGTGTAATTACTTCATTGCTTGGTGACTTAGGATACAGAGTTGGTGACTAATGCTGTCAATAATTTTGTCCTTGCTTAGAAAGCTAAGAATGATGCAGGCAGAAATGAGGATGGCAGTTGTGTGATGGAGTCTTTATTATTCTCAAGTCTTTTGTTTTCTTAGAAGTAGACTAACTGCCTCATCTTTAGTCTTCTACAAACTTTCTATTTTGTTTTTGTCTCTTTTTGTGAGCACAGTGTTTATTTCATACTATCGCCATTCATATTGTCTTGAATTTTCATTTACTAATACTCTGTGCAGTACCATTCTTTACCTTTTCTTCTTAGTAAATGAAAACATCCTTGCATGAAGTCTGATTCCTGAAATGGCATTTCAGGAAGAATCGGTCCGAATAACCATATGTACGTTGATGCTGCTCTACAGTAAGCGTTTCCCTGATGTTATATTTTCAGAAGAGCTGTTCTTTTGTTAGAAGATTCTACCCCAAGTTCCTCTGCAATAATGACAAACTATTAGTAGCTTTTAACTTCTTACTTGAGGAAAAAATAGGTCACTTAAGATCCTACAAATTAGAACACTGTTTACAAAGCAAATGCTTGAGTGTGGTCATGCTTCATTCAGTTGTGGAAGGTTTCACGGCTGGGGTTAGGGATGCAAGAACTTGTGGAGTTTTATCTGAAAAGTTGTATAAAAATTTTTATTGACTCAGGTGCTGTGATATTTGTGCTGTTCAGGTTTTCTTTATTAGCTCTTGGGGGATATCCTCAACATTTCCACATGCAGTAGGAAATAGTGGTATTACTGCCATTGTAACTCACTAATTTTCAATAAATAATTTTTTTAGATGAGTACTTCTAGAAAGGCTTGGAGGTTTGGGGATTGCAATAAACAAGGAAAAATAAGAAATCCATATGTGCTTTATTACAAACACTGGTAATAAAGGGAAAGTGCTGGAAAATAAAAAAAGATTGGAAAACATAATGTTTCTTTATTTAAACATGGGTCTATTTCTAAAGAGTTTAATAGTGATTTAAAAGAATTAACTTTCTGTATCTCAAACACTTCTTGATTTTGGTCTGTTTCACAGTATTGGAGCTAGAGGTAGGTTTGGGCAACTGAAGGAAGTTTCTTGTAAGTTAAAAATTTTCCTGACTTATTTTGCAGATAGCAATTTTTGAAGCAGTGTTCCATACAAATTTTATATGTTCATTCTTAAAGTTGTTGTTCACTCTGAGTTGTCTGATAGCTTTAATCTTTCTGAAACTTTAATTACAAAGCCACATATAATATGAATATTACTCCACATGGTATATTAGAAAGAACTGTGTTCTATCTGTACTACTTTAGTCTCTCTGCTAGAATATTTCTCCCAGTGGAACCACCACAGTTCTATCACACTGAAAGGATACAGGTACAATATAATTATCTGATGTATCCAGTGCCCTCTCCTCTGTCACTTAAAACTGATAAGCTCTTAGCGTATAGATGAGGTTTTTGTTGTCACCCTTAACATGCAGATATTTACCTTGTACACTGTTATATTTCATCCAATTTCTATTACTTTAGTCCTCAGTTTAGCCATTTCTGTACTCCTGATATTCCAGTCTTCTATGCAGTTACTGCTGCTTTCCAGCTCCACGTTACCTGCAGATTTAATTTGTATGCGTTTGTTTTTATGCCAAGATTTTTAAAGAAAATGTTGAATCAGTTTCAAAACGGACCGTGGAGGATTTCCACTAATAATCTTGCTTCAGCTCAATTTTATTTCCTCTTTCAGCACTACCCATTGTTACCTCTTTTAAACTCATTTCCTTACCAATACCTTTACTAGTCCTGACATTTAATTCTTTCAGTGGCACTATTTCTCATGTGAAAAAAAAATATATAATAACACTTTCATAGGTGATTTTATGTCAATTCCTAACACTGTGATTAAAAAAAAAAAAAAAAAAAAAAAAAAAACCTGCTCCTGATGTGTTGAGTGTGCAAAGTAATTTAGATTTTGTATGGTCTACCATGATATTCATCAAAATCATTCTAAATATTTCACATTATATTTGAGGAAGTGAAAGCAGTATAACTTTAAATTAGTTTATATATTTTTTGCCTTTTATTTCCAATAGATCATAATAGCATTCTCCTTTGCTATTCACTTGCATTGCAAAGCTGGATTTTGTTTTCAAGAATATGAAAACCAAATTGGTGTCAAAAATGAAATTAAAATGCATTATTTAGAGTGATGGCTATTGTCCAATGTACTTTAAAAATGTTGAAAAGTTGCAAGTCTTGCATAAACATTCATTCAATCTTTGCTCATTTTGCTTCTTTAAACCATAGTTCCTGGAAAATGCTTGTCTGAGATTCTGTATTACTATTGTCATGATTGCTTTTGACAGTCAAATGCTCAGGAGAGTTGTGAATGCTGAAATGTAAAACATGATTCACATTTGAATATCATAAGTTGGATTAACTTGTCTCTTATCATCAGAAAATCTGAAGGATTCTGGAGATGTCAAGGGCAAGAAACACATCATTTGTTTATTGTAGTAGCTAACTTCAAGCTCCATCCCTTCTCTCAGATTTAATTTCAGTTAAGGAAAAATTACTGAGAATAAACAGCAATTAACATGAGTGTGATACACAAACAACAGCAACAACAAAAAAAAAAGAAAAAAATCACAAAAATGAATTGTGCATTGCCAACAATTGTTACGTCAGGTTAATTAAAAACTCAGACACAAACAAATGTGGAAGCTGCTCACTGCAGTTTCCCTGGGGAAATAAAAGTTAGTTATTCTAGTTATGTGCTCTTCTGTCATTTTCCTGCTTTTTCTGCACCCAAAAATGTGTTCCATAATTTTAAAATGAATTAGTAACTTCTGTACTGTGCTAATACATCTTACTGATTTACCTACCTAAACGTGTTGCTATCATCTTTCTACTATTCTGTCTGACAAAGCTGTGCCTGTCTCAATATATTCATGTCTTCTTCCCAGTTTACACCAACAGAATGTGCGTACCTTAAAGTAGCATGAAGAAGCTAATATAAGATCTCTAACACTGGTACTTTTGAGAGAACAGTGGGGGGAGAAAAAACACAAACAAAAAACAAACAACAAAACACCACTATTATCATCCTAAATCCAAACCACAGCACCATATCAGCTACTAGGAAGAAAATCAACTCTATCCCAGACAAAGCCAGGCCAGTACAACATTCAAATAGCATCAGTAATAATATTATTGAGATTTGTAATTACATTTGCATAATATATTAAACAGAAGAACTCTGAATACCTTATCTCTGCTGTGTGCTATTGTGCAGAAGATCAGAGCTGGTGCTTTTGGTAGGCTTTATTGAAAAGCTTAAAAGCTGACCATAGACAGAACAAGAAACTGAAAAGTTGGGTCTAGCTAAGAGGAAAAATATGATTAGCTCAAACAGGATGCAACTGGTAAATTCTTGTTCTTAACTGACCTTATTCCAGTATAGGTGGTTGTCTTTTATCATTATAATTCTACTCGGTCTTATAGAAACATAGAATCATCTAGATTGGAGAGAGCTTCAAGATCATGAAGTCCAACTGTCAACATGACCTGCTGAGTTCCATCACTAAACCATCTCCCTTAGTGCCATGTCCACACCTCTCTTCAATACCTCCAGGGGTGGGGACTCCTTTGCTTCCTTGGGCAGCCCATTCCAGTATCTGGCTACCCTCTCTGTGAAGAAAGTCTTCCTAATGTCCGATCTAACCCTCACCACCACAATTTGAGCCCGATTCCCTGCCTCCTTTCACTTGTCACCTGAGAAAAGAGATTTGCACCCTCCTTGCTGCAACCTCCTTTCAGGTTGTAGAGACCAGTGAGGTCTCGCCTCATCTCACCTCTCCTCTCCTTCCCTTCCGCTTGGGTTTGGTTTAGTTTTTGTGAAATTTAATTCTAGTTTCTGCTTTTTGAACCATGACTTTATATCCATGACTCTGTATTTATTTCATTCAAATCTCAATGTGGGGTTTTTCTTTTATTATATTGAAGAAATTAAATGTCAGGCATTTACTACTACACCACAGTAGGACTACTACATGTCCTACTACTATGTAGGCTGTATACTCTTCAGTTCCAGGCACATGAGAAGAAAGAAGATAATTTAAGTAGACATCTTAGGGAATGTTTTCATATATTAAAGGAATCAAATATCCAGTTGTTTGTAATTTTTGTAAAAGATAATCTGAATTTGAGTATGAAAATTTCAATATTTAAACAGTGTCCTTTGCTTTCCAATGTATTTCTTTAAATCTGTGAAAACAAACCCAAAAAATAGCATTATGCACATAGGTAACTTTGTGAAGTTTTGCAGGAAGTATTGTTTTCTCAGAATATTTTGGTGATGATGATGATGAGAACTGTGGAAAAGCTTTTCTGTTATTAAAATAGACACCCTGCTGGAAGCTGTGTGGATGATGATGACTTGAGAAAAGCCCTTCCTGCTTAGAGGAAGGATTTTTGACTCCATGCTTCTGAAAGTAAGGAAAGTCTTACAGGATGTTTAGTTTATAATTATTAAAATTTGTTGTTTTATACTCAGACTTGTACCAGAAGCAGATCAGACACATCACATATGTCCAAGGAAGGCTTTTGATTAGCTCTGCTTATGTACAGTTTTAATAAGTTTAAGTTCTGAACTGCTGTTCCCTGTTCTAAAGAATTTGTGCTTCAGTTTCTTATCCAGAGAGAGGAAAGCAATGCCTGAGTCTCAGCCAGAGAAGAATGATTAATACAGACATTAATCAAGTCACATAAGTTAAAATATCAATACACTCTGTAAAAAACAAATGTCAAAACTAGCTAAACCTATTTATTTCAGAACTCATGGTAACTTTCTATAACATTACATATAAACAAGGAGGTAATGTCATTCTCCTTGCTAGCCCATAGGTGCACAGTAGAAAACTAACTCCACTTAAAAGACAAGCAACAATGAGATTAACTGTAGGTTAAGTGACTGAAAATAGCAACTTTGATCCTCAAGTAACTAGCTATTGAAGTGGAGGAGGATATGAGATGGTAAACAAGCATTCCAGTGAGGGAAGCAAAAAGGGATTGAAAATACAAGTGACTTCTGAGAGTTGTGGTGGTGTGGGTTTTTTTGGTAGTTTTGAATATTCCTGAATAGCTTTTTGTTTGATATTCTCTGACTTCCTTTTAAAAATATAAATTCAACCACAGCTTTCATTTAGTAGCAGCAGTTCTTTATTCGAATGTCTTTAATACAACACTTGTAATTTAGGTGTATCAAATCAATAATGTTTTAATCTAATAATGAAAAGAAAATCGGCCATGCTATGAAGTACATTGTTTCCTACTATATTTTCTCACAGTAACTTCTGAATTACACTTTCTGTTGATCTACAGGAGATGGACCTTGAATCAATTTCCATAGTTTTCACGAAGCTGCAGGCTTCTGATTTTCCTTGGTGCTCCAGCAAATTTGATATAATCTTTTACCACCTCATCATTCAGCTGTCTGCACAGGATGTTTCTTTTCAGCATTTTAAAGTCTTCAGAAGTCTTTTCCTGTCAAGCTTCTTACTTGGGCAGTTAGTGGCTTTTATGACATTGAATATGGAAAAGCACACTAGAAAAAGTATTAATCAAATTGTTATTAAAATAATCTTGTCAATAGTCAGGGTAGGAATTTAAAACACATCTCTTCAAGGGGTTACAGCCTCTCATTTACTGTTTTCTGCCCTCTCTCCCCATTCTGCTCCCATATGCGTTTGGAAAATTAGGGAATTGGTCTTTCTAAGGGAGGAAAAAAAGCCCAATTTATTTAATGATGAAACTTGGGGCGCACATACACTGAGTGGTAGTGGCATAAGGGAAGGAACATTCTGGGAGGGGGCACAACTGACCCAGCATGGGAGTTGCTTGAGACAGCAGAAAGTCTATCCCATTTTGCTTGATCCACCCTGGTCAGATGAAATCAATGCCTCAGTCTCTTACAAAAGAGACTGAAAAGAAGTGTGAGAAGCAGACAGGGTAGAACAGTCCATGAGTGTGAGGAGTTTAAGTGAAATCCAAGTTATATAGGCCAGAAATCTGTTACTTTGAATGCATGAATGCAATTTTATTGTCAAAACAAAAGCATCCATACTGTCTCAAAATAGCAAAAAAAAAGATTAAAAAAAAATCAAAAAGTGGTAAAACTGTTTTTCAGACTGGCACAGAAGACTCCTACGGAGTGAGTCTTCTATTCCTATCTCAGGATCCCCCTGGGAAAAAAAAAAAAAAACAACGCTCACTTTTCTCATTGAATTAGCTCTGCGTAGCTGAAAAGCTCACGTCAAATAATGATGTAAAAAGTACTCTGTATCACCTGTCAGGGTAGGACTTTTGAGTCGGAAGATTCCTTATCAGCCTCTCAGTTACTCAGGTTTGGGGAAGGCTGGACGTGTGGGTGAGAGTGATGTGCCAGGTGTAGGTGCTGTGATGCAGTGCGGGAGGTGTTGTGGCAGCAAAGCACTGTGTTCCCAGCCAGGGTCCTCAGACCGAACAGCTCCACATGTTCTCTCTTCTTCATTCTGCCTCTAGCAGGGCTTGGATTTAGCCTGTATCAACAACATTGATCAGGTTGAATTAGCAGCTATTCGTGTAGTTGACATGGAATGAATAATAGCATGAAATGATCTGAATTTCCAGTGAAAGACATTTCTTCTGTCTTCCTTCTTTTGCACCCACGTGTAAGCATGCATTCACACGTGCTCGTACTCTTTCTCTGTACTTAAAAATAAGTCACTTTGCATTTCTTCTATTTAACTGCAGCATGTTTTGTAGTTTTTAACAACTGGTAAGTAGAATTCCTCAAACACTTTATTTTTTACAGATAACCAGAAGGTAATAAATAAAGTGCCATACTTGCAACACAATAAAGAACGTAAAGAAGCTGTGGGGGAGCAATAGGAATTATTATTTCATGAGTAGTAGCTTCTTTGCTCTCCACTGTTCTACTTTTTACTTCCTCACTCAGAAGGAATCTTCTTTCCTGTTAGCACTTAACCTATATTCTGTTAATTTAGGGCACTGTTAAGTAGAAGACGTATTTGGAAAAGCCATGTTCTGTCTTTTATTTTTCTGTGGCTTTTCCTCTCACCCCCCTTTTTTTCTAGGTAGCTATTTTGAACAACACTGACTTGTGTTGAGAAAGAGGAATCGCGGGTATCTCTGTAACTACTGAGTAAATTGGATGAAGAAAGAGGAAAACAAAAGGTCTGTGCAGCATGTTCAAATAGTTGCATAGTAGTGTTGTTTTCTGAAACATTCTTTCTGCTAGGCAGTCCTTCAAAAATCTGTGAAATATGTGAAATCTAAAGCTATAGTGGCCTAGGGTAAGAACAGTAAAATGTATAAGATATAACTGCTTCTTCACATACTTGCTAACGGCAATGGCAAATGTTTGGTTTATGTCTGTTCTCTTAGGATGGCATTGGTTTTCTTCTCATTGTAAAACAGAGGTTTTTTAGCATCCAAGGTTTACTTTGCATAACTCAAGAATAAGAAACAGTTACTCCCCATTATTACATTTCTATAGCTTCATTGCAATTTTTATTGCTGATCAAGTAAATGGAGGGGAGAGGGATAAGATCAACCTCATGTTAAGGCTGTATATCCTTGCTTTGGGAAAATGGAAGACATTCAGTGAGCTTAAAACTCATTTCTGTACAGACCTCCCTTTACCTCATTTTCCATAGTTCTTGATGTATTTATACCTGTGTGTTTATTCCTGGAGGAAGATAGAAAAGGTTTTGGTTTGCTGTGGGATGCAGTATGGACCCAGCAGGTATTTTGTTTCTTATCAGTTCCAGAAATTTTCTAGTGATTTGCAGCTAGCAGCTTGCTTCAGCTCAGGGTTCTTACAGATACACCTGATAATTGAAAACAAAAACAAAACCTCCGTGTATTTGTTGATACAGATACATATTTATAAAGATATGTATTAAAAATTGTTATATTGTCCTGACAGCTTTTGAGTGAGATTTCTTCAGTGAATTCCTTCCTTAGTATCATCAGTGCAGTTTTAAAAATCTATGAAAAATGTTCATTGACTGTCATTGTCAAAAACAACAACGTCCTGAGTTTAGGTTGTATGGTTTATTCTTAGAATTATTTAGTGTGATTGGATGATTCAGAGATGATGTGTGCTTGTACTGAAATGCAGAGAGCAAAGATCATGGATCCAAAATGAGAATCAAAAGGAAAGAAAGCATTTATCTGCCTAGAAATATGTATCAACATATTCTAGCATAGGTAGTAATTTAAAGTGTAACAGCTGGGGATATTCTGGATTCCTTTGCAGCCTCTCCTTTCAGGATTTCTTTGACAGATGGCACTCACAGATGGACATAACATTCTTAAGGAGCTTACTTCTTCTACTCCTTTACCCTCCAGTAACTCATGATACTATTAGAAATCTAAAAGCTTTGACATGAATTAGCCTTACTTAGCAGACTTTAATTTTTTAATCTTTAGAATACGCTGCTTGGCTGTGGTTGTGGGGTTCTTAATCTGTTTACTTACGTTCTTAGAAGCCAAAATGGAATTCCAATAAAGTGGAGATAGCAAAATGTGGAAAAAATACAGTCTTTTTCAGTTATTTTTAAATTGTAATTTTATTTTTATTCCTACATTTTGGAGGAAAAGTGTAGAATGATACAAAAGGATATGGTTCAGCAACTCATAAATAGCTCTGTCAGCTGAAGCTCACAGAATCCAAGCAAGCTGCTTAGTATTCCATTGCAATTACATTGAAATCTTAAGGGAATAAACTTTAATATTTTAATTTTGGTGGTCAGTGAAAATTCTTTCTATCCATTCATGCAAAGCAGCTTGTTTTTACTAAGTATATTTAAGTAACCACCTAATAGACTGTCACCAAAAGAGCAAACGGTGTTAAATATTATTGAATACACTTGGTGTGATAGTTATTTCTCTGTTAAATGACCAGTGTTGTACCTCAATATCCATGCAGCTTTGGACTGAAACGTGAAGGGCATCATTCTCTCAAGTGTGGGCTCAAACAGTCCTCTTCTCTGATGAATGTCACTGGTGTGCAGTTTCTGTTGAGGAATGTGAAACTATTAGCAGAATGATTGGATCCAAAAAAAGCATTGTGACAGCTGGGCAGATTAGAGATGCAGAAATACTGAGTGCCCTCAGCTAGGTACTCCACTGCATGTAGTAGTAGTTTATTAGAAAACTGGAAGAACAACAGTTAGAGATGGAGAAATAAAACCTTTGTTTTGTTTTCCAAATGCTGTGTAAGTTAAAGGTTCCCAACTTTTCCTTTGCAAATAGTACGCAACCCACTGTGGCAAAACTCCTGGTTCACAGCCCACTTTAAACAGCTTTTTCCTTTAGGGCCACACAACTGTAGGCGGCATGCCAGATGCCAGTCTGCTCCCTCCCATCACTTTTTTTCCCAGAGGTTCCTCGATTTCAGGTTATGGTTGTATTTTCAGCACAGGCACAGTTGTTTAGTTACACAAAGGTGTAATTTAAACACCCACTTTGCAACCTTCAGCTGGGAAGTGGGTTCTGCAGAACCATCAATAAGCAAACAAACCTGACTTAAATCCTTTTCTTATTGGACGTATTTATGTACTCTGCTCTGTTGCCGGTCTATTTACTAAGCTTATTTTTAATAATAATATATAGTACGCATATAGTTACAGAAAAAATATAAGCACTTTAACTATGGAGTGCATTATTTGGGGTGAGAAATGTAGGCCATGCACTTGAATACAAGGTTCAGATAAGTAGTCCAGGCCAGAATAGTGCCTAGTTTGCATTTTCAACAAACTCCACCTATTTTATTACCTCACTCTAAGTTTTACATTGATACTGTTGTTTTTTTTTTATTATTAAAAAAAAAAAAAAAGCCTTTCTTGATTTCCTTTGCTCATTAGGTTGACTTGCTCATTGAGTTGACTCAGTGAATCTCAATAGGATTAACTGTTCAGCCAGGTTAAGGACAGAGTCCTCCATTAAGAAAAACAAGAGATATTGGGGGAAGCTGTGGCTGTAGCTGGCACAGCTGATGCCAGAGACTAACCATATGAGGATGCTATGTTTCAACAGAATAAAGCAGCTAGCTGATCCGTTAACACTGTCTGGTGCTAAGTGTCAAGTCTTCCTGAAATGCCTGCATTAAAAAAAGACTCTTGTTTTGGGGTAATAGACCAATAGTGCTGGTGCTTCCTTCAGAGATGCAGAGGAGACCTGGAAGCTCTGCCCTGCTGCAGCTACAGACTCCTGAGCTGAAGCCATTTGTATGAGGAGATGAGTCCCCAATGGTACAATTCTGACGCAGAGAAAGTATGTGCAAAAGAGCAGTGGTATGGAAGGCAACTCGTTTGGTATTATCTAATGGCTTGAGGCCAATCTTGCCAGCATTTATCTTCACAGTGTCATCAGTGTCAAAGACTGACCTTGGTTGCTGAGCGTTCTGCGATAAGAAGGGGCTTTGTGTTTGTTAGGCTTTGGAGCAGGAAAAGGAAGTTTTTCATTTGAACTACTTATATAAGCTTGTCTACTGTTAAATGTTAAGACATGATAAAAACGATTTTGTCTTTTTACCTGTCATATCCTTGCAGAGTTTAGAGAAAGAGAGAGGCTTTGCCAATATTTTTTTTTTTTTTATGAACTGGAATTTCCAGTGCAAAAATGCTCAAGTTACTAAAACTGAGGCTAAAGATGCTAAAACTGAGGCTAAAGTGTCTCGAGCCACTAGAACTAGGAAGTATATGTCCCGCTATGGTTGAATATTTAGCATCTTGGTGATTAAAAAAAAAAAAGTCCTGTTTTTTCTTCCATGTTTTGTTTGCACATCTTTCAAAACTGTACTTGTGCCTGAAAATTTCTGCATCCTGAAAAATCCTCAGAAAAAAAAAAAAAAACTATTTTAAACTATTAGAATTCTCTGAAAATCACAGTGCAAAGCTCTCATGTTTTCATGCATGAGTTACTACTTAACAACACTATTATTTACAAGATTAATGAATTAAACATTCAATTCTGTATGTGTGACCAAGTCTAGGTTTTAGCCCCATCAAGTTTTTTGATCTACCACGCAACTTCTAGGGAAGCTTCTTAGCTTCTATATTCTCTCTGTACTGCAAAATCACAGTCTGCTCCCCCGCCTTTTTTTTCTTTTTGTTCCAGTTCCGATGTTTGGTAGTCAGGCTATTTCATTTAATTTCTATTTTTTTAATATGAAGTTCAGTCAGAATGCATTGGGTGTCAGAGTTCCTGTTGGGCCCTTGATTGTCTGCAGTAAGGAATTGTGATTCTGCTAATGCCCAGAACTCTTATGTTTTTGTTTCATAGATGTTTAAAATAATATCCGTAAATCAGCATTGTAAGGTACTAAATTGAAAATGTTTCTAAAATGACCTACCGTCCTTCTTGCTTTAGTTTATAAAACTGACAAGAAATAGAAATACTAGACATGCAGGTGACTTTGCCCTGACATCTCCTCAAAATACTTGACCAGGGTGCCCAACTGGATGTGAGAGTTTTCTCCCTGGGTATCTGGTTCTGATCGCTGCTTAGCATTTTGGATGATAGTAGCCACGGGTAGTATGTCACTGACAAGCACTAGTCAAAAAGGAATATTTCAAATTACTTTTTTTCTGAGAAGAAGAAAAGTTTGATATAGGCAGCTTTTCAAAATAATTATCCATATTTTAGAGCTGTTACCGTTTTTGAGATATCCATTATTTTAAAGGAAATACATACATATAAAGGTCACAGGGAGCTATTTTTCCTAGGTTAAAAATGTTTGGACATTGCTGTGTGGTGGAGCATATATTTATAAGCCAGTAACTCCACTCAGTTCAAGCATTTAGGAATGAGTATCAGTGCCTGAACAAACTCAGGAGGTATATTTGTTGGCTGATGTACTCGTTCCCTGTTATTTGTTATTATTTCCTTTATTAGCATTTGAAATTCATAAAGGGTATTGGATACAATAAGGTATACACTGAATAAACACAGTAAAATAAATACTGCATCCAGAAGACTTGTCTGAGTGGCAGAACTTAACAGCAATGCAGAACTGTAGAGAAAACTCTAGAGAAAAGGCCTGGGAGAGTGCTTTGAGAGGTCAGTCTAATACTTTCCCTCTGCTGCAAGGCAAGATCAAACTATAGCAAAACCACTCTTGGCAGATATTTGTCTAACCAGTTCTTAAAAAAAATATGATGTGATGGATATGGTAAAATTTCCCTAATCAACTTGTTACAGTGTGGTATTGTCGTTATTATGAAAGCGTTTTCTAATGTCTAATTTAAGGATCTTTCCTGGGAATACTACTTGTGTTGCCCAAATCAGTGTGGATAAGAGTTTGCCTTCTTTTTGTACGTTATACTTCAAGTCTATGGTGCAAATTCTTTGTAGTAGAAGAGGAAAGTAGTAACTTCTGTGCCTACTAAAAGTAAGGTAATTTCTCTCAATATGGTTTAAAGATTTAAAAAAATATTCCATGTCAGAAAACGTAGTCTGAAGCTAAGTAATTTTGGGTTCAGTACCTGATTCTGTCTGTGATGGTTGGAGAAACCATGAATTTCTGAAGTAGGCATGCTTGTACTAATTTCTTTCCATGTGTTGTCAATTAAGTTTATTTGCTAGTGCATGTTCTGCATCTAATACGTGTGAATTTGATTTCTACATTGTCTGTCGCTTAGTTTTGTAATATTACTGAGAATAAATGTTGGTTAGGGTGTGTAGCAGTGTAACTATAAAACTGCACACACTGATCGGTAAGCATGGCTGTATATCAGATCTAAACTTTTATCATATCGGTTTAGTTCAGCTGTCCTCGTAATTGATGGGAGTCTGTCCACTGACTTTAATGAGATTGAGATGAATCATCTCCTGCTGAGAGTAGAGATTCTCTTAGCAGAGGTAAATTACTGGCTGTTCCTGGAACAACGCATACATAATTACTTATTATCAAAACTTAATGAGAAAACAAAGGAGTTTTACAGTATTAATACACTGTTTAAGAAAAACAAAACAAAACTGAACCACGTCATTGCAAGTTCAAAATAAAATTGTTTATAGCATTTCTCTTCTTTTTTCATGTACTTCCTTTGCTTATTAAGACTTAAATCTTAAAGTGTTTAATCTGACTATTCCTATAGTTTTCAAGGCTATGTGCATGGCTACTGCATCTTTTTAAATTCCAAGGTTTCGTTTGTCAGCTTTACAGAAAGCAGGCTTAGTTTACTATAAAAAACATGATACAGCTGTTTGAGTGCTATGTAAACAATAAGGTTGTGATCAAAATTATTTACGTTATTTTGAATTCAGTCGAAATAATCACATTCAGGATTCCACCCAAAGCTGGAGGGGTGTCTGTTTAGGAGAAGGCACACAGCAGAGTCTTGATAAGAGGAATGGTTAATCAGGTACAACATATTCCAGTTTTCTTAGGCTGTTACCTTGTGCAATCTTACTGGGATTACTAAAGAATAACTGCCAACAGTCTTAATCTAATTTGTCTCAGTGCACATTGGTCTTTCTGCCAGGTGGAACATATTTCTAGTTTTGCTCACTAGAATGTAGATAAAATTTGGTTGGTAGAATATGGCAACTTTGATATAACCCGGAACAGAGTAATAGATAAAAGAAATAAGCTCCTGGACATGACTGCCTGTAGATTTGACTGGAAAAAAAAAAAAAAAATGAAGGAATTAATTGACTAGCATTCTTGATGGCAGGTCACCAGCTGTTTCACTCTGCATATCTAAAGCAGGCTGTCAGTATGGCATTGCTGAATACCTTCATAAAAACTTTACAGGTGCCATATTTTCTCATTTCATTGGAATGCTGCCAAAACCAAATGTTTTCCTTTTTTGTTATCATGGTTGCAGCATTTCTGTGTGAGAAGAGGAGGTGTGTGGAAGAAAAGGCTGTCTGAAATGACAGAAGGGAGCGAAATAAACTGTTTGCAGACCTTACATTCTGACTAAGGATAGCCCTGTGTGGATAATTATAACCACTGATGTCTGCTTTTAACTTTTTTGGTTTATGCTTTTGGGGGATCCTCTTGTATGTTTAATGAGTAAATAATACACTGTGATATCCTCAATTAGTAATAAGGTGTCTGCATCAGTCTCTCTCTGCCAGCAGTTAGACCAGAAACTAATTTATTTTTTGCATCTGGTGGTATTTTAATTTGCATTGGTGATAACATTAACAAAACGCTGTTCATATGAAAAATAATTGAATATAACCTATTCTCTTTGTTTCTCTCTCAAGGAGAGCATGTCTTGGGGTGTGTGATCTGTCTAAAAGAGTGATGTTCTCCAGATTATCACTTTGTTATCCATTGGACTAATATAAACTGGTAGTTCTGCTATCAAATTGCTCCTTTGATTTCAGATAGGTCCATTTCTTTCTTCAGGCTCAGCTGGCATTGAAGTTGTTGAATTTAGAACTCTATGAACCTCTATTGTCACTTCAGTTCTGCTGCTTTTTCAAAAGCTCAGCTGTGCTTGTGAGGACAATATTAACATCTGAAACATTTAGTCCAGTGGTGGCATATCACAGAATCACAGAGTGGCTGAGCCTGGCAGGGACCTCTAAAGATCACCCAGTCTAGCCCCCTGCCAAGCAGGGTCACCCACAGCACATCGTACAGGATGGCATCCAGGCTGGTTTTGAATATCTCCAGAGAAGGAGACTCCACAGCCTTTCTGGGCAACCTGTCCCAGTGCTCTGTCACCTCACAGCAAAGAAGTGTCTTCTTTCTATTTATCTCTTCCCCTGCCTCCATGAGGTTGCCCAAGAAAAAAATATCAGAGTAGAATAGTTCAGTTGGAAGGGACATTCAAAGATCGTCTTACCCAACTGCCTGACCTCTTCAGGGCTAACTGAGAGTTAAAGCACATTACTGAGGTCATTATCCACCTTGCTAGGATGCCTGTTTCAGTGTTTGACCACCCTCACGGTAAAAACATTTTTCCTGGTGTCTAGTTTGAATTAAGTCAATGTTCTTCTGGAGTCGCTGCTTCCCGTGCTGTAGACATGCAGAACTGCTTGTTGTCTTGCAAATAACTGAATAACATTGATTCAGTGATTCAAAGAATGACATAAATGAACCTCAGGAACAGGTCCACACTGAAATCATAAAATCATCAGATAATTCATGTTTCATAATTCAAGGAACTTCAGGAGATCAGTTAGCCCAAATTTCAACATGCAAGACCTCATGATTTGTTGAGTATCATTTCGTATCAGAAACGAATCCAGGAAAAAAAATGATTCACAAGTATTTGTTTGCAACTGGAATGTGCTATGTATGGGTTTAGAATGTTTCAGAGGGAATACCTTTTCTTGAGTCTTACCGAACAAATGAAATTCAACTCTGGCTCATTAACAGAGAAATCAAAATATATGGCAATAATCCAAATGTCTGCTGAAGTCTCATTGCAGAATTTTGTTTACATTAACACAGTTTGTATGTAAAATGGTTGGGTTTTAATTATGGCTCAAGAAGGTAAACTTATTTTAAAGAGAGTTGAGTGAAGTCGTCCAGAGAAACAGGCCAATCTGAAGTATGAACAACTCCCCACATTAAACCAGGAAGTATTAGGAATGACATTACTACACAGAAGTCAATATAAGGAAGGTTTGTACTTCTTTGGGTATGTTGGGTACCCATACCTCCTTAATTCACTGTGGTGTACTTTCAGAAGAGCTTGTGCAGCAGATTTGCTTTTTACTGGGTCTGTCTCTAACAGCTTATACACATCACCTCCTATGTTCTTTGCAGTTTTCTTCTTCTGCAGGTTTGCTCTATTTCAGAGCTCTAAGAATGAAGGGACTTTCACTGCAGTTTCAGGAGATGCTGCTAAACAGTACTCTAGAGAAAGTGTGAATGCTCTTTGTTAGTAGTGCTCTATGTTGCAGTACCAAAGAAGATTCCTGTACGGAAGAACAGAAGGTTAATGAGGAAAGAGGACAGATGAAGTACGGACTGAAGGAAAAAGAACCCAGTGGGAGTGGGAATGTAATCTGGGAAGTGACCATGGGGATATACTGACTGCTGAGAACTTAGGAGAAAAAAGTTCACGTGTACAGGCAGGAAAACTAGGACTAAAGAGTGAAGAAGCTGACAGAGAATGAAATCAGCGTGGAGGTGATGCAGGTTTGATGGGCTGTGGAAGATAGGATATCTCAATTTCTGAGGTGAGTTTAAGAGGCAGGAAATGGTAGGAATAGAATTACAGCTGAGATGGAAGCAGGGGTCCAGTGCATACACCAAAGGAACTGGGATAAGCCAAGGAATATGGCTAAGGCCATACTCTGTTTAGAAGAGAAGAAAAACGAGTTCTGATCACTAAAGGAGTAAACAAATGTCTTCAAAACAAAAACCTGGAGTAAAGCTCTTAATTTTAATGGAATCTAAAAAGTGCTCAGCAGAGATGTGAGGTTTATGACATTAATTTTCCCCATAATGAACATTAAGTTGGCTTCTTTTTCCATAACTGTAAAAATTTACTCATGTAAAGTTATTTCTGAGCCTCACAAACTTCACTGTGCAAGAAATACTTGTTCCTCTGAGTGCTTTCAATGTTTGCAGTTTTGTTTTAGCATACAGATGACAGAATAAGATTTTTCATGTTTTCTGCTATTTTGTGAGATGGGGTGGGGGAGGTCAGTTTGGTTTTATTATACTAATTATTATTTCTCTTAGGAACATACTAAAAGGTAGAACATGGATAAATGGAGTCTTGAAAGTGACTCATGTTTTTGTTTAGCTTGAACTAGGTCCAGCTTCCAAGAGGAACTTGCATGCTTTTACAAAGCATTTTATACTGAAGTTACATTTCCAGAGGCCTCCATAGCATGTGTTTGCTTTCAGTTAGGAACATGGTTTTGGTGGGTCACTGTAAAATAAGTAAAACGATTTCTGCAATCTGCAGGTTGCAATTCTTTGGCATATTCAGAGTCAGTAAAATTCAAGAGGAAGAATGCTATTTAGAGAATGGGTTTGGTTAATTTTTATGATTTGCTTTGTAATGAAATGTCTTCATTATGCCATGTCACATGATACAAAGAGTTTAATTTTACATAGAGTGTTTAGTTGTTCCTTTATAAACATTTCTACATTTTTGTAGGTAGCTAAAATTTATTTTCAATATGGGCCACTTTGAGTTTTGAAATTGAGCTTTTACCTTGTGTTTTTATCCTGTACAGCCTCTTAGTGGTTGTGTGCCAGTATATTTGGTTCCCAAGATGCAGTAGATCAGAAACTGATCTCTGAGTTTCATTCGAGTTAATGGTGCAGCTTTACTGGCATAAGTATCGGTCTGGTTGCACGGGGAATCTGAGATACCAGCAATATTATTGATACTTAAAATGAAGAGATTGAGTGCCTTGGAGGCAATACCAGCACTGCTCTTCATGCTCGGTAATATCTGTTGTTCAAGTCACAAGACACAAACTGTTAGGCATTAAATCAGTAGCTGTGCTGTGGCCCCGAGGACCCTGGAGAGCTGCAGAGTTGCACATTGGTTGTTACCTGGGATCTGCCAGCACATTCTCTTGCTCTGCTTGTCACTTCTCTTTGTCTTTTGCATGCTGTCACTTCTGGTGACTGGGTCAGTAGCGGGCCTGAAGAATGGGAGGATTGCAACTTTGGTAGTAAACAGGGTTTTGTGGTAACCCAGCCGCATTCAAACCATGGGTGGTCAGGTGCCTGTGCCAATTTCAGTTAAAATAAAAATACTGCTTTGAAAAGACCGGGGGGAAATAAAAGTAAATTGTAATAATGTTTCTGCTTTTGTAAATTAACTTTTTAAAGTTGTGAGTGAATCAGGATTGAAGTTAGTTACAGTAAATGGATATTTATAAAAGGTAGTTTGTAAAGCCAGATGCAACATGTGAATTACTGCATATATATATATCAATGTGAAAATATTGGAGCAAAAGCCTGATACAAAACTGATGTCTTTACTGATATATGATAACCCTAATTCACAAAGTAATCTTTCTTCAGAACACCGTGTTGGTGCTATATTAATTATCACTGACTGCGTATAACAGTGTATAACTGGGTGTAACTGGGTGAGAGCTTTGCATGATTGCTTCCATAATGCCACTCAGGGTCACTTCCTAATTTTGCCATTATAAATTCTCAACAAGCAACGTTTAGAACAACAACATGAGCTGGCAGTGTGCAATTGCTGCAGCCCAGAAAGCCAATTGTATCCTGTGTGGCATCAAAAGAAGCTTGGCCAGCAGGTCAAGGGAGGTGATTCTCCCCCTCTACTCTGCTACACTTTATCTGTATTTCAGTATACTTGCGTATCTGTAAAACATGAGACAAAAAAAATAATAAATCAATTTTGCAAAATAAGGAGTGTTTGTTATGATGCCTGTTTAGAAGGTTTTTTTTTCCATTTGTATCATGACCTGAGTGGGACAGATGCAGATTTTGGCCAAGCAGAGTTGCAGCAGTCTGTACGATGGCTTTGTTGGTCATTTCAGCAGTATGACAGTGGGCTGGTATTTGAGAGAAAAATGCAGAAGAAATACATTAATTTTAATAATGTTAGTTATTTTAGTGTTTCATTAACTTTTGTTCTATAGTAAAAATTGTAGATTATTTGATGTTTTCACAGTTTGTGTTCGTCTTTCACTTGAGAGCACTTCGCTAAAATTCTTCAGATGATTTAAAGTTTTGTTTACTTTTAGTTCAGAGCTAATAAAGTTGTCTCTTCTACCTATGACAGATAAGAAGAGTTTGACTGCACAATTCTTACTACAATCAATATGCATTATATGATTTGATGTACAGCCCCTGCCATGAAATGTCCCTTGGTATAAGTTTTGTTACATGATGTGTGATAGTGTTCCATCTACTGATTTTCTCTGTTTTTCAATGATAAAGAGTGTTGCAGAGTTAATGACTGGACTATATGTTATGCAATACATTTTTGGACTAACTCTGAAATGTTTTTTTTATTTGCAGGGATATTAAACCAGACAACATTTTGATGGATATGAATGGACATATTCGATTAGCAGATTTTGGTTCTTGTCTGAAACTGATGGAAGATGGAACGGTAAATTAGAAAGAATGATATATTCATAAACACATTTTCCTCAGTCCTTTGCTAGCCACTAAAATTATGTTAATAAAGAGAAAAGGTGCCTTATGTCAAATGAAATGGAATTGTAGTGGTATTGGTATGTAACTAGCCTCAGTTCAAAATATCACTGCATGCTGTTTGGACTTACTGTTTATAAAATGCTTAGGTTAATATATGTAATTACATATATTATCTCAAATACTTTGTAACACTCCAGGGCATGATATACGCCCTAGAACATAATTAATCAATAACAACTCTAGACCAAGCATTGGCAGTTTCTTCTTTCTCTTTTATTAAATATTTGTAAGAGTTTATCAAAAAATGTCATTGGAATGCCTATTAATGAAGTAACTTGGATGCTTAAGTATTCTTTTATAAATTTAGAAGCTTTTTTTTGTGTTTAGGTTAAACTAGGCTAAGTTTATATACATGCACAGTGCCACAAGCAGCAGTGTCTGTAATGATGGAAGTTGATTTTAGTCCTGCACATGTAACTTCTACAGGTCCAATCTTCAGTGGCAGTTGGAACGCCAGACTACATCTCTCCAGAAATCTTACAGGCCATGGAAGACGGAAAAGGGAAGTATGGGCCTGAGTGTGACTGGTGGTCCCTGGGCGTTTGCATGTATGAAATGCTTTATGGAGAAACACCCTTTTATGCTGAGTCCTTGGTGGAGACCTATGGGAAAATAATGAACCACAAAGTTAGTGCATTTTCTCTTTCTGTCTCTCTCTGAGCTAATTTTAATAAGCAATAGGGTAACTTGGAGGTGTATTTAAAAATGAGGCTTTATGTAATTATTATGTCAATGTTTATAAATGTAGAATAAAGTATGTTTCCATATAAAGTCTATGGTTATGGATTGCAGATGACTTTGCTTTGGGATAAAGCAGTTCAAAGCTAAAATGTGGATTTGGAAACATGGCTGCTAGTTCACTCTATGGAGCAAGTCTTGGATACGTCATATTACTCCTTTTGTGTTACTTTCTTCTTTTGGTTCTATTGGTTGGCTTATGCAGCAGATTCTTAAATGTTCTTCAACTTGGAGGTAGCTGTAGAATCCAACAGTTTAAGAGAAATTCAAATAAGAAAATCTAGGAGATAAATTTTTAATAGTTTCTATCCTTGTCAGAAATCTTTCTCCTAGAAACCTTACTATGTAAATTTAAGAACCTGAGTATTTGCACATTTATTTTTCTACATAATAGTTTTCACTCAGAAGAGTGATTTCTCCAACTTCTTGTTGGTAATAAATAGTTTTCTCTTACCTTAATTTTTAAGGAGAGGTTTCAGTTTCCTGCTCAAGTGACAGATGTCTCTGAAAGTGCAAAGGACCTCATCCGAAGGCTCATTTGTAGCAGAGAACATCGACTTGGACAGAATGGGATAGAAGACTTTAAGAACCATCCATTTTTTGCTGGGATTGATTGGGACAACATTAAAAACTGTGATGCACCTTACATCCCAGAAGTCAGTAGCCCCACTGATACGTCAAACTTTGATGTGGATGATGATTGCTTAAAAAATTCTGTAAGTATATAATTAACATTTTGAGAAATCTGTTTTTGTTTTCTACTTTACAACAAAACATGTAAATGGCAGTTTATTTCTGTGTGTTCGTGATGTTCTGCACAAATAATAAATAAATGAAGCTTTGAAGAACCTGTAGGGTGGTATACATTCATAGCTTGGAGTCTGATCCTCCAAGTGTGGATCTGTAGGGATAATTTCTGTTAAATATTGTACAGTCATTGTAACTTTGTCTTACTCACACATACGACTTATTTGCAGTCACAACTTCTTAGTGTCCAAGTTTTTAAAATAATAATATATTTGCATGTAGGTAGTCTGCAAGACACGATTTCTAATAGAGCATTGTTGATATTTGTATTAAGTTTGCATAATGCATTTTGTTGTAGCATTGTATTAGTAATTGCTCGTATCTCTGCCAAATCTCAGTTCATTCTGACTAAAATTTTTCAAGCTTCTTTTCTGACTTAAATTGAACTTTGCGAAAATTTAGGAAAAATGTTACAGCTACTTTTTTTTCAGGAGAAATCTTAGTGAGAAATAAATAATTTTGCCTTTGCTAAAAAGCTTGCAACTGATGATTGTTAAAAATCTTAGTGTTTCTATGCTTTTAAATGGGACCTTTGACAGATGATAGGGATGCTAGCATCAGAGGAGTTCCTTGTGTCATCTCTTTGGAAATGCATTTTTATTTATTGAAAGGCGCAAAAATATGTTGCTTGCATGTGAGGTGAAGCATTTGCACTGTTTTTTGCTTTTGTTTTCTGAACTGCTTATGCTTCTCAGTTCCATTGAGTTTCCTGGACCCACAGATAAGCTTTAGTCAACACGACTTGATATAGGCAGGATGTGACTGCTATTTACATTCCCATTCCTCCAACAGCGCAGTAAAACCAGATGAAATCCAGTGGTAGAGGTATTCAAGTAGACAGATCAGGCAAATCAGTGTGGCTGCATAGGAACAACATGTATTTTTTACATTTTTTTTTGCCAGTTTTTATAGTGAATGTCAAAATGTTTGGAAGAGGTGGAAAAACTCTCAACTTGAACTATATGAAAAGTAAAAATGCTATGGTTACAGTGTATAAAGCAGTTATTCTCAGTTATTCTCAGTTATTCTCCGCTTGAATCTAGTATTGCCCATTTTCCTTCACAACTATTTTTATGTTATAACTTTTTTATATGGTCTTCCAGTATATTTGCATATTATTTAGTCCAGGGACAACGGTCGGGGTTAGGTGGTAAAAATGGATGTTGTCTGTAGCAGGTCTTTGTAAAGCTTGATTATCTTCTGTAGCTTATTCACACTGTCTAAGCTTCTCCTGTCTAGGGGCCTTTTTTGATATGAAAATCATTTTTCTGCTAGAAGGTCAAGTTTGTGATGTAATATCATTGAGGTCACCATCAAAGAAGTAATTTTGGATTTCCTTTGAATACAGTCTTGTTACCTGTTCTGTCCTGCTAAGTTTTACATTAAAACATGTACAACTGGCTCTCTTCTTCTTTTTCTGTTTGATTTCAGGAAAAAAATATAATAAAAAAAAGCATTACACTTTCTTTTATTTCAAATGCTTTATCACTCTCAGGGTCACAAGCTTCTTCTCAGGGGGTTGCCTTCGATGACCATTATGTAAGCAGGCATTATGCAAGACAGACTGGGAGGCAACCTTTAGTGTAACAACATAAACCTTGCATCTTGGGATTAAACAGGAAACTTTTAACAGTATACTTAAGAATATTAGAACTCATAAGGTTCCAGAAATGTAGCAACAGGGTTGTTTTAGCCTGAAGAGAAACTCAAAGATTTGTCTCCATTTGTAGATGTCTGTAGTTTGTTGATTTGTCTGGCAGAGAAAAGGAACAATGATGATAGAAATGTTCAAAACACTAATGGGGTTAGAAAACCCTGTTATAATACTTTTTTTTCTAGAAAATGTACAACTGTTGTTTTCTCAAAATAGAGAGAGCCTACTCAGAAAAGGGGTAAATCTATAGGCAAAAGCCCTGCTGGCTGAAGAGCAGAGAGGAGTAAAAGAGGAAATAAAAAATACTGTGCGCTAAGAGCTTCTTGAAAAATTGAAGGAGTTAATTGTCTTTTAATCTTTATTATATTCTGCTCTCCTCCAATGATAGCCTGTTTAATCAGAAAAACATTTTTATGCCAGCATGTTATATTTTATATATTGCCTGCTATTATAGGTAGATTTAGGTGATGCCATTTCATATTTGAGCTGTATGTAAGGATGACTGAGAATCTAGTTAATATGATATTGTCACTAACACTTCACACATGATTAAGCTCTTTTTTTATTATTATTTTTTAATCCAGTGGGATATTACTTGCTCAACTGTCCTGTTATTTTTCTAGGAGACAATGCCTCCACCATCACACACTGCATTTTCTGGCCATCATTTACCATTTGTGGGTTTCACATATACGAGTAGCTGGTAAGTAAGATTTCTGAAATTGTCAGTAGGATAGTTGCATAATATCCTGTTTCTCTCTGAAACCCGCTGTAAACAGATTACAAAGGAATGTGGTATATCAAGGAGATTACCAGGGAATAAACTAAAATGCTGTTTGTCCAAAATACTGAACCTTCTGCAGGTAAAATTTACATCAATGTAAAGGTCACCAACTGTGTTCAGAGGTGTTATGTTGAAAATGGTGGTTTTCAGACAGTGTAAGAAGTTGACCACTTATGGCAAAGATGTGTGGACCAGATCTGTGGACCCAGAGAGAACTTGGCTTATAAAGCTTGAACTTAGTAGAAAACTGCAAGGTATCATAGAAAAATCTTTCGGTCATGATTTTGACTTAAGTAGCTTGTGGTTATGTGAAAAACTTTTATTTCTAGTCCTTTGAAACTCTTGTAAGTTTGAATGGGAACAACAAAAAAATACTCTTAATTGATATTTTGTATTAACATGATATTTCTCATGGTCATCTCTACTGCTAAGTAAAACAGTAACAAGAAAATCTATGTACTCTTCCATAATCATTATTTATTTATTTTTATAAATGATCATAACTATTGAAAAGCCAGGTGTGTTTCTGCAAACGTGCTTAGTACTGGTTATGTGAGTTGACCTGTAGACTTCGAAAGGATTACTTGCATAAGCAGCAGTATGTATAAATGAGTATACACAGAACCAAGGCCTCACCGTATTTCTCATATATAGATGCTCTGATTTTCATGTGATAATTTCACACCATTTGTTGTAGTTGTTATAAGTACAGTATTTGGCAAACTTGATGAATAATTTTAAAATAACCTGTTATTGTAATCTTACTAACTATCTAGACAGTCACTTTTTCCTATCTGGAAACTAACTTGGACTGTCTGTAACGGTCATTTTTAATCAGGAGTTTATTCACCTTTATATTACTAAAAATGCATTGGGAATATCAGTCATGTTAGGTAGAAATGAATTCAGATTTTATTAAGCACATACTGACAAAGTATTATTTTATTGTGTAATGAGTTACGTAGTTATTCACAATTTAAACAACTTTACTGTTTGTTTTTTAAATTTTAAACATGTCCTGTTGTAAAACAAAATACTGTTTAATTTTCTTTCCCAGTGTGCTTTCAGACCGCAGCTGCCTCAGACTGACAGCTGGACCACCCTCCATGGATCTTGATGCGAGTATTCAAAGAACTTTGGAGGACACTTTAGCAACAGAAGCTTATGAGAGGAGAATAAGACGTTTAGAACAGGAAAAGCTTGAACTTAGTAGAAAACTGCAAGGTATCATAGAAAAATCTTTCGGTCATAATTTTGACTTAAGTAGCTTGCGGTTATGTGAAGCACAGTTTATTCAGTGGAGAAAAAAAATATAACTCATGGATTGCTTTCTTGAAGAAAACAAATCTCTTATTTCTGTTGACATATTAAACTTCTGGTAGTCTTTATGCCTGAAATATCCTATGTATGTAACTTCTTAAAATATGCTAACACTGCTTGCACTGTCTTATATAACCATTCTGGCGTAAAGATTTAATAACCATTCTGGCATAAAGATTTAATTCTAAAAATCTATAAGAACTTAATTTGTCCAGCTGACAGCTGCTGAAAGTAATTGGCCCCTAGTCATTAGAAATTATGTATCGTAGCATCCTGAAAATTATTGACATCGTAGCATCCTGAAAAAAATGGCCATTAGCCATTAGAAATTATAAAACATAGCATCCTAATCTGTAGACATGTCTAGTTTTTTACAGGAGTAAGACTTGGTCTTGATGGAGACTGGAAAAGATTTTTGACACATAAATGACTGTGTAACCTAATGCAGTGCTTGAATTCTCAAAGTTTTATGTTGCTTTCTATTGTTTGGGGGGAAAAAAGAAACATGTTTTTTCATTAGATTAGAGGCATTTAATAATAATTACAATGTAGTTTTCTGAAATATTCATCGTAATTTAAATTTCTACCTTAATGCTGTTTTTACTTTAAGGTTTTGAGTCTGCACGTTAGGTGTTAATGTCTGACGGGATATGGCCTTAAGTGTATACATGTAAAAGCCCTTAGTAGAGGGGCTTTTTGGCATGTCTTAGTTAACCAGTAATATCCTTCTGACCACCCAGATGTCAGGCATGTAATTAGTTCCTCTCTTTTACATCTGTTTTTAGAGTCTACCCAGACAGTCCAGGCTCTGCAGTATTCAACAGTGGATGGCCCAATTACAGCAAGCAAAGATTTAGAAATTAAAAGCTTAAAAGAAGAAATTGAAAAGTTGAAGAAACAGGTAACAGGTAAGTTATAAATATTAGTGTAACAACTGTAACAGTGAAGAATACTTTGACAAGATCTTTTTCCCCCAGTGCTTTCCTTTTAAAGAATTTTCCTATCTATTTTTACTTCTAATTTGATTGTTTGCTTCTCAGTTGTAGTGCAACATTTTTTTTTCAAATTCAGCTTAGTACTTAGTACTTGAGTAATTTCAGTTGCAAAGGAAAGGAAATTTCAGTGACTTCTGCTATTACCATTAGTTGTGAATTTCCACTGGTTTTAAATAGTGGTATTGCTAATTTACATGGATGTGAATCAGGCTCTACCTAAGAATCTGAAACCATGACCAATTTCCTTTGTGCTTCCTTGTTTTTGTTTTGTTTTGTTTTTTTTCCTCCAAAAATGTAGTGCAGGAGTAGATAGAGCAATTGTTTGGTTATTTTTTGCTCTGTCATAACTCATTGCTGTCCTTTTACAAGTCAAAGTCACTTTGCTGTTCTTTTACAAGCCGCTGTAGCATACCTTAGTATTTCTCGCTTTGTGTGCAAGTACATAGGTAGTAAACTGGAAAGAAGGAAGGTATTGATTCTTGCTTACAGGGCTAAACAAACTTGAGGGATGAAGACTTCAGTCTAGCAGTTTTAACAGTCTGAAAAATATTTGGTTTGTGGTTTAAACCAGTAGACAGCTAAACGCCACACAGATGTTTGCTCACTCCTCCTGCCCACAGTGGGATGGGGAAGAAAATGGGAAAGTGCAAGAACTCAAGGTTGACATAAGGACAATTCAATAAGAAAGAAAAACAACCCCCGCCAACACACACACACACACACACACACACACAAAATACTTTAAGCTTGAAAATCATTTTTGAAATTTGTGTAGGTTAAGAGCTGAATTTCTTAAATTAATGTAATGTTATGATTTTTTAGAACTCTCAAACTAGTTAAAAGCAAAGACTTACCTAGTGCAATATCCTGTGTCTTGAAAGAGGCTACTGGGAACATTTATGGAGAGTCAAGGAAATTCAAGATATACAAATTCATCTTTGCTATCCTTACTCTCCCATATTCACCATATTTTAAGAACTTCTAGAGTGAGGATGATTTTTATTTAGGAAAATTAACAAGATTGATGGAGATTGTTACATACTGAGACTAGGAATGTAGAAAGAAAGAGGACAAATCCTATTTTTCTTGTCAACCCAAACAGGAGAAAGTATGCATTTTATGAGGGAAAAGTCAGACACAGTAGATGGGTCTCTACTTCTATAGCTGTAGCTTACCTGTGGCAAGGGAAAATGCAGTGAGAAAAGGGTCAAGGAAAGAAAAAAGAGTTGTTCTGGTTTGTATGTGTGAAAAAGCTTCATTCTGTTCTTTCAGGAATGCCAGCAGGGACACCCATAGAAAGAATAACTTGAAATTAACAGACGTCTTAGTTGATGTGTTTAGACTCTGCTGCTATGTTACAGGGCAGAAGCACACTATATATGAATTGCAGATTGTAGCACATAGATTGTATTATGCTAAAATTGTGTGGTCTGAAAGAGTCTGTGTTACAGATGTACAGTTGGACAGCTTCTCTGGCATGATGTAGCAGTTTTGCATTGTACCATATTTTTTGGATATGAACGTGGCTTAAGTAGCTCAGGGAGGATCTCACTAGTCTGAGTAATGTCCTGTTGGTGCTGTGTCAGAACAAAAGTTCTTGTGAAGTTGCTTTCCAGCCAAATGTCCTTCCAGTTGTTGCTGTAACGAGGATAGGCAAGACACGATCAGGAATTTCTGTTCTGCAAAAACCTTCAGTTTTGGTTCCTTGAGATCAGTGAAAAGCAACATTCATTAGAATGTTTTTTTTTTCATAGGACCATGCATTTATAGAAAAGCAACAAGGTCAGCTTTAACTTATATTTTCTTCTTGACTTAGGGAGCTGCAGCTCAGATATTAGTTCATTCTTGCAGATATTACTCTCTTTCTTTGGTATTGAAAAAATAATAAAAAAGGTGTGGAACATTTTCCAACACAACTGATATCCATTTCTATTTATAAAAGAATTCAGTGTCTGGTAAAGGCAGCTAATATTGAGAGTATTAATTAATATTATTTTCTCTTAAGTACCATTAATAATTTTCTGTTTCATGCCACATACATATTTATATATTTATTCCTACAAACAACATGCGCTTCTGGTTTTTGGGTTGGAAGTGAAAAATGTGATCAAATAAGGAAGACGTACAGTCATGTAATTCACACCTAGTTACCACATAACTTTCCCAGTATATATTTGAATGCCTTGCCAGGTCCAGACATTACAGTCACTAAATAGAAGGCACTCATTTGTGCCTTGAGTTGTAGCTAATCCAAGTTAATTTCATAAAATTGGGAAGATATAATGTTGTATTTTACTTGATCTTAAGATTGGTGTGTGTGGTGTATTTATTTTTTATTAAGAAATAGATTTTAAAACTAAGTTATTGACATAAGACAGGCACAAACCAGATGATGGTCATGTCTGAGTGCACCCAGATTTAGGGGCGCTAGTTTCCAGTGTACTGGATGACCTTTAAAATATCTATATTTCCAAGTCTAGAACTGATGAACTTTAAGAAGGTTCAGTTCAGGTGCAGAGCTGAACTTGATGCTTTTGGCTCATCTCTTGGCCAATTAAATGTAATGTAATAACTTCCTACAGTGAGTGTTTGCATATGTTAGCTAAAATGTGAGCAACAACTAGAATGATTAGAAGGAAAATTACCATTTACTCATATGTTACAACCAGCTTTTATATTCTTTAACCTGTTTTGCTGCCTCTTCTGGAACTGTAAGTGTAAACACCCATTTAAAAGGTAATAAAAATGAATGTAAAATTGTGTCAAATTAGAGAGTGTAACCAGTGGAACCTTAAAAATACATATATTTTTTGTCTGCCTATTTTTTCAGGTAATGAAAAGCTAGCATATGCTTTCACTTTTTGAGGTCAAAGTTGTAATTTTTCTTCTGTAAGTTACATAGGAGAAAACTTTGAGGAATCTTTAACATTGCCAAATATGTAAAAGGCAGGAACAGAAGAAGAAAACAGAGCTATGGAACAAAGTAGTTCATGCACAGAGGACAGATTTATCTTGGATCAGCAGAGCCATATATAAACCTTCTTTTTGCTGGTGACTTCAGAGTAGCCTATGTAAGACAGCCAGTTAATAATTTATGTCTTTGAGCTACATCTCTTATTTAAATGCATTCCTTTAAATTTTTAAACAAGATTTGATGAATTAAAACAGTACTGAATATTTATATGAGTACAAGGTAATTGTATTCTTTTCCTTATGAAATTCTTGTGTTTCAGAAATTACTGTTCTTAGAAATGTATTTTTTTTATTTGATTTCTCTAAGTCAGTCTACTAGGGTTGCATTTATGAAAAGGTTGTAAAAGGCTCTTATCAAGAGTATGGATTGGTCCTTGTTTGTGGATAAATACACATGGTCTGAAGTCCTGCCACAACTATGAAATATCAAGACATTTTGCCTTTGATTTCAGAAATCAGAATTAACCCACCTTCACATATATCTTGCTTTAAATATGTGTTTTTAAGAGACAAGCTAGAAAGAAAACACTATATAGAAATGTTCAGTTTTCTGTTATATTTTATGGTTGCCAGCTTTTTATATTATAGCATTTGAGTGTATTAATATGACATTATTTAGCTGTGTCATAGAAATGTACTTTCATTGTATAAATGACAGTAAGAAAATTGATGTAGTAGTTTTCCTGTACTTAGAGTAGTAAAGTAGATCACGTAAACACAAATGGTTTTCATACTAGAAGTAAGTAAAATCTTCTGAAGTTAATTTTAAGTGTATCAACAGGAGAATGTTTACCAGCTCTCTCTTGCATTGGTTACTTTTGCTGATTCTTTCTGGGGGATTTTGTGGGGAGGAAGAAACTCTCTATAGTTATGATACACTGTAAGGAAAGATACATTAAGTATCATGATACCATTAAGTATCATGGGCCTAACCAGCACGGGTTCACAAGAGGCAGGTCACGTTTGTCCAACCTCATCTCCTGTGACTGCGTGACCAGACTAGATGAGGGAAAGGCTGTTGATGCAGTCTACTTAGACTTCAGCGAAGCCTTTGAGACAGTCTCCCACAGTATTCTCCTGGGGAAACTGGCTGCCTGTGGCCTGGACAGGTACACTGTTCTCTGGGTAAAGAACTGGCTGGAGGGCCGTGCCCAGCGGGCAGTGGTTAATGGAGTTAAGTCCAGCTGGCGTCCCATTAAAAGTGGTGTCCCCCAGGGGTCTTGTTTAATATCTTTATTGATGACCTGGATGAGGGTATTGAGTGTACCCTCAGTAAGTTATGCAGACGACACCTAATTAGAAGGCCGTGTCAATCTGTCTGAGGGCAGGATGGCCCTTCAGAGGGATCTGGATAGGCTGGACTGCTGGGCTGAGGTGAATGGGATGACCTTTAACAGGGCCAAGTGCCGGGTCCTGCACTTCGGCCACAACAACCCCATGCAACACTACAGGCTTGGGGAGAGTGGTTAGAAGACTGTGAAGAGGAAAGGGACGTGGAAGTGTTGATCGATGCTCGCCTGAACATGAGCCAGCAGTGTGCCCAGGTGGCCAAGAAGGCCCACAGCATCCTGGCTTGTGTCAGGAATAGTGCAGCCAGCAGGAGCAGGGAGGTGATCGTCCCCCTGTACTCTGGTCTGGTGAGGCCGCACCTCAAGTGCTGTGTTCAGCTTTGGGCCCCTCGCTACAAGAAGGACATGGAGGCCCTGGAGTGTGTCCAGAGAAGGGCTACGAAGCTGGTGAAGGGCCTGGAGCACAAGTCCTGTGAGGAGCAGCTGAGGGAGCTGGGGGGTGCCTGAAGGGAGGTTGTGATGAGGAGGAGGTTGGCCTCTTCTCCCAGATAACTAATGATAGCACTCGAGGAAATGGCCACAAGTTGCACCTGGGGAGATTTAGATTAGGTAGCAGAAAAAACGTTTTCTCTCAAAGAGTGGTCAGGCACTGGAGTAGCCTGACCAGGGAGCTGGTGAAGTCACCTTTCCTCATGGTGTTCAAGAAGCACCTGGAAAAGGTGCTATGAGATATGATATAGTAGCTTAGTGGGTAGTATTGGTGATAGGAGGACAGTTGGACTAGATGACCTTGTAGGTCCTTTCCAGCCATGTGTTTCTGTGATTCTATGGTGTGCACAAGTCAAATGTATAGGTCATGTTACAGCATGCAGGACAGAATTATGTGTAGGGTGTGATTATTATAATGTGCAAAGACAAGCTGTCATTGTCTATGTTGTGTGGCATCAAGCTGTGACCTATTCTATTCTGTTAAAAGCAAATATGGCAGTTGAAACCACCTAATCTCTATTCTAAAGCCAGGTACGAATTGCATTAGTTTGTGTTAATTTGAAACCAAAATAAATACTGAAGAGGCTTCAAACAGCTGGAGTATGCTATTCTACAATAACCTTTCCCTTAACATATTTAGAAATATGCTGCTTTTTCTAGATTCTGGTCAGCTAGAACAGCAACTTGAAGAGGCCAGCACTGCAAGGCGGGAATTGGATGATGCTTCCAGACAAATAAAGGCTTTTGAGAAACAAGTCAGAACACTGAAGCAAGAGAGGGAAGATCTTAATAAGGTAAAAGTGTTTTGTCAGTGACTATTCTAAATCCTAAAGACTATTTTTACTTTTTAATTTTTGCTTAAAATAACTTTTGAGTGTAAAATTAATGAGTAGGTAACAAATGTTTAATGTGACCTACTTTGCTTTCTGACTTTTTTTAAGACAAGGACAGTAGTTAAAGCATTGTATGTAGGATTGCTGGGTGGTCATAAGTGACTAATTCCAGATAGTAAACTACTCTATGATCCAAATTGCAGAATGGTTGCAAAGAAGGTTTTATAGTCTCAGATTAAGATGATAATTAGAGTGATTAGAAGATGGAGAAGAGAAGAACTATTTCAGATGACTATTTTAATCTGAAATAAGGGTGAGACTGTAGCAGGGAAAAAATGTTCAGAATTTACTGTTGGGATGTGGCATGGAAATATTCCAAGAAGAGAGATGTGAAAATTTCCTCAAATATGAAGACTGAAGAATTATTTTTCTGATTTTAGTTTTCTCTATCTCCCTAATTCCACATTTTCTTATTTAATAACATACTGACTTTTGTGGCTACTTTGCCTTCATGATTAAATCAATTTGAAAATACAATTCGGTGCAAAATACATCAGTTTGCTTGTCATCATGATTTGTATTAGCACAGTATTGTAGAGTCCACGTTCAATGTTTACCTGCCAGCTGTATTTAACACTTTTTCTTTAACTCATAAGGTTTTTAAAACCTTGAGAACTGCCAGTTTGTCTAAGAAGGACTATCTCTATTCTAAAACAACCCATAGTGATTTGGACACCTTTAAAAAAACTCAGAAAATGCTTTTAAATTTGTATAATGTCAACAGTGCCAAATATTAATTCTTCCTGCCACTTCTCATCCTTTGACTTACTTTTCCTTGCTTCTTTGTTCTTCTCTAATTTGGCTGAACATCATTAAACCATATTAACTGTTGTGATCATTCATAGTGTAATAAAACAGATCTAAGACAACAGCAAGCTTTGTGAAGGTTTTTCACTCTAGGGGTATCACAGCACAGGCTGTGTTTTTCATGTGGGTTCTTATAAAATAATAATTATCATATATTATCGTTAAACAAAATGTTTTGTTGCCTGAAACATTCTGTAAAATTTATGTTATGGTATAGTGTGTGGAAATGATTGTTGCCATGGGTAGGTCAGTTTTTAGAAGCTTTTAAAGTAGAATTTTTCATAGACCAGAGTTCTCCATTCAGTTAATGCAGAAGAATTCTTTAAAAATTGAGATGAATGCTATTATTTTTATTAATTTACGTAGTTCGTGAAAAACTATGTCAATGACATTTTTTAAGATAGCAAGGTATTTTTATGTTTTAATGTGAGTACTTGAAAGCCTTTGTATTGAAGAGGAAATTTACACTTTGATTAAGTTTATGCAGTTTAACTGACTTCAGTAGTAAAACCTGGCCTCTTACCTTATTTATAGAAGCACACAATCTGTATTGTAGATGCATTTATCAAAAGAAATGAGTGTGTAGTTTCTGTTCACTCTGGAGAAAGTTTTAGATGCACATCCAGAGAATTGGCCTTGCAGCTTTCTAGGTTTATTACTTAATTCTTCTTTTAAACTGTAGGAACTGGCAGAGTCTAGTGACAGATTAAAATCCCAAGCCAAAGAGTTGAAAGATGCACACAGCCAGCGGAAATTGGCAATGCAGGAGTTCTCAGAGATGAACGAGCGGCTGACAGACTTGCACTCTCAAAAACAAAAGCTTGCCCGCCAGCTCCGAGATAAGGAGGAAGAAATGGAAGTGGTGATGCAAAAAGTAGAAAGTTTAAGGCAAGAGTTACGCAGAACAGAGAGACTTAAAAAAGAAGTAAGTAGTGAGAAGACTGTTTAGAATCTATGAAATTGTAGTTTTATGTAAGGTTTTCAAAAAAATGTATTTTTTGAATGTTATCTGTAAATCTTTACGTCTTTGTTATTTCAAACATAGCAATTTTATTTTCTAAGAATTTGGAGTGTCCAGGTTAGTGCTGAAGATTTGTCTTTCTTATTGAAAATCATCAATAGGTTTTGATAAAATATAAGAATTCTGCCTATTAAAAATTATGTATTTTTTTAGCTGGAAGTCCAAGCTGAAGCTGCAGCTGCTGAAGCATCCAAAGACAGGAAATTACGAGAGAAGAGTGAGCAGTATTCTAAAGAGTTGGAAAGTGAAGTAGAAGGGCTAAAGGTTAGTGTGTTCAGATATTAGCACCTACAGACTTGCTGGTCCACTAGTACTGGATCTGTTTGATTGCTTTCAGATGTAAAACAAAAAGATATTGTTTGTTTGACATTCCAGTTGATGCTGAATACTAATACAAGCATGAATCACATTATTGTCCAGAAAAATGAATATTTGCCTATTGCAGTGTTCAGACCAGTGTGTTCACAGCCAACTGAAGTATTTCTCGATACTCTATTTTTATTTTTTTTTTACCAAATTGCTTCCACTATTACTTTGTTTACCCAGTAAAAGCATTTTTAGTGGAGGGTAGCTGACTATTTGAAGGTAAATTTGCAGCCTGTGTGGGTTTCTCTATAGGTGTTTTATGTACTGTATTGTAAAAAAGAAAGATGGGTGTCTCCACAATAGGAGTCAACTGATGTAACCATGAAGGAAACGTTTGAGTGTATTTAGTGTTGTATTTATTTTGATAAGATTGTTCACACATGCTTATGTTTTCAGAAACAGAAATTTAAGTGTAAGCCAAGAATATTAACTGTTATTTTACTCTATGCCTTAGCATTGTATATGGTGCTCTGAAGAACACAGACTTTCTCAAAAATTGAATGAGAAGGGTTTTTTTGTTTCTCCTTACAAACTTTTATTCATTTACAACAAAATGCTGTTCCCAGTGTTTTGTCCAGTATTTTGGGGGACATTTGTCAACATTAGGTCACTACACAGAAGTTTGTTTTGGTTTGCTTTGTTTTTTCTTTAACACACATTCTTTTATTTTGCCTTCCTTAAATGAAAATAAAGAAATTCATTCCTCATGAAATTTGGATTTATAAAGCTTCCGATGCTGTGAATTCTAATTCTTATCTGAAAATTCAGATGTTTGTTCTGCTTTCATGAATCTTCACCATCAGCAAAGAGTTTGTATAACAGTTTAGCAGGTGAGAGGAATTTATTGGAGATTTACTGAGATTAAATGGTAAGCTGATTAATAACAACAAGGCAGCTTTATCAGACTAGGCAAGTGGAATTGTAGCTTTCTTACTGACATTTCACAATACAGTGTGTATACTTTGGATCATGGAAAGTTGTGATGTTGCATTTTCCATTCACTAAAAGCTCTGTACAGCTTTTAGTTAGGAGGCTATAATAGAGAAAAGGTTAGTATTTAAAAACAAAGAGAAAAGGAAAGTGTCTCCAAATGAGAACAGAAAAGCCCATAAATGATGGCAGGTTAAATGTACAGGAATTTGAAAATTAAAGAAGGATGGTGTAGAGAGTACTTTGCAAAGGATACTCAAACTGATTGTGGGAGGTCCTTTAAATCAAAAGCAGGAAACCACCTTAGAAAACTCAAGGGGCTGCTTTCTGGCATGAATGAAAAAAGTAATCTTTGATTTGATAGGACTGTGGAGAAATGTTCAACAAAGTTTTAGCTTGTCAGACTTCACTGCTGAAGCAGTGGAGATTGCCATAGAGAGTGTTTTCTTTGTAGCAAAGTATGCCAGAAGAGCTCAATTAGTCTGAGGATGATGTGCAGGAAGCATTAGAGCTGGCAGGTAAATAAGATTTGAGGTCACCAGGAGCAGTGGCCTCAGCTAACTTGGATGAGAAATGGCAGAACTGCTAGCCAAGATATGCACCTTTTCACAGGAATTCTCAGAACAGAGAAGATTCCCAGGTATTAATGCTGGAGCTGTTTTTTATCAATGTCTTCATCATTATCCAAGAGAAGGACATGTGAAGTGAAATCTTGGAGTTCATGAATGGTACAGGGCTCTTTCAAGCAGGTAAACACCACAGAGATAACAAGAGAATCCAGAAGGATCTCAAGAAAATTACTGTGTCAAAGGGTGTCAGAGGAGCTTCAGTGTAGCTAAAATGTATGGTTATTAGTGGAAGAATACTCTAACCTTGTCCTACACACTACTGATTTGAGACTGACAGATACAACTCAAGAAGGAACTCTTGGAGTTGTTCCTGACAGCCTTCTGGAGTCATTGGCTCAGTGTGCAGCAGTAGCAGAAAAAGACAAAAAATAATTTAAAAAAAAAATGGGGATGTCATCAGGAAAGTTCCTGAGAAAAATCTGAGAATTGTTTGCTGCTGTGTAAAACTTAACTGCACGTGCATATCTGTGCTATGCATAGTTTAGTCTCCTCTTTTTAAGAAGGATGTAGTGAACTTAGAGAAGTCACAAAGATGAGCGACTATAATGATCAAGAGGATGGAGCACCTGCCTCTAAAGGAGTATCAAAAAAGGATGTGACACTAAATTTGGATAGGAGGAAGCTGAGAAGAAATTATGTTTAAGATTTATGAAATCATGAAGGTGTCGGATAGGGTGAATGGCAATGGCTGTTTGTGAAACCCTACAGTACTGTGACTGGGGACACTTGATAAATGGGACATGAATTTTAAATAGTACTTCTCTTCACAATGGGTATTGAACTTGTGGGCCTTGTTGCCACAAGAGGCTGTGGATGTGACAGTATAGGCAGGTTCATAAAGAGATTATTCAAACTGATGAACATCAGGACCCCTGAGACTATGCAGAGAGTCTCAGTCTAATATCTTTATATCTCTAATATCTTTAGTCCAAGCATACTCCTTCAAGCTGTTTCCAGACTGAAGAGGACTAATTACACATACAAAAAAGGAAAAGTGTATTAGCAAAGTCTGTTTTGGGCTGACTGGATGATTTTGGTGGTAAATTATATGGCTGCATTATTGCGGTATTTAATGATGATTCTTCTTTATTCTACAAGAGCAAAACTGGATGTCTGTTATGTTGCAATTACAGTATCTGTAGTATGTGATATAGATGTCAATTCATATAGTAATATTTACAACACTGCTGTCGGTTTGGACTATTCAGCTTCATAACTGTCTAATGAAAGAGCTGCTGTATGGGGCTTTTTTTTGTTTGTGTATGTCGATGAGAGAGGGAGAGAGATGAACTCCTGCACTGAGTTATGGTATCTATCTGTCGATGTGCCACGAGATTCATTATGGAATCATAGAATCACTCCGGTTAGAAAAGACCTCTAGTATCATCTAGTCCAGCCTTTAACCTAATGCTGGGAAGTTGGCCTCGGCCCACTGGTCCAGTGTATCCTGATCCCTCTGCAGAGCCCTCCTGCCTTTGAGCAGATTGACACTCGTTCCTCACTTGGTATCATCTGCAAATTTTTTTTCTGCACTCATCCAGATCATTGATAAAGATATTGAAAGCAAACTGGCCCCAGTACTGAGCCCTGGGGTTCACTTCCAACTGGCTTTAACTCCATTTACCACAATTTGGGCCTGACCACTCAGCCAGTTTTAATCCAACGAAGTATATACCCATCCAAGCTTTGAGCAGCCAGCCTCTTCACGAGAAATGATGTCTCAGTTGCACCATTTGTTCACATATAACAGGCATGAATGAAAACATATATTTGGAATTTATGCTTACTTAAATTCAAAACATGTTTTCTGTTTACTGTGTTATTCTAGTTCTGTAAGCCACTGTACAATACCATCCAGCTCTCTCTTCCACTGCAGTATCTGTTTTATAATCTTAATAGTATCTTTTAGTTGTGAAATAAAACATGAAAGAAGCGTTAAAATCATGATGTTGCAAAGAAGCTTTTCACATGCTCCACTGCAGTATATGTGTAGGCAATTCATCATGTTGGGCAGTAATGAACAAGTTAAGTGCCTGTGCATAAAGGGAAATTCTTCCTTTCCCCCTTCCCTCTCAAAACAATCTCCACTTAATATGGCACTTTTTCCCTCTGATCTACAATTCTGCATCCTAACAGCAGGATTTTATTCCTTTTTTTTTTTTTTTGGTGTGTGTGAGATGGAGTTACAGAAAACGAAGAGATAGCAGCATGTATCTGGCTTGTACATTTAGGGGGTTTTACATTGTAACGCTGACACGAACAGCAAGGCTCAGTTTTCTCACAGAATACATCATGGTAGTAACTCAGACCATCAGAATGTTCTACGATGACATTTAGCTCTTAAAGCCTGTTCATACATGAGCAAAAGAAACTATGCAAAGCCTTGGTTATCTATGGTAAAAATGGAGGTATTAACAAAATATCCTAGATCTGTTAGATCCTCCTAAAGGTGTGTTGCCCTAAGGAAGTAGGTTTTTCAGTTATCTGTATTTTTTTGAAGCATAGTCTTTTTATTAAGTAATTTTCTTAAGTTATTTAGACTACCTTTAATTTCATATTAAAAATAGGAAGAAAAATCTAAACAGGTTATTCATGTATTTACACTAAAACGTATTTCCATACTTGGCTTTCAGTGCAGGTATCATGCTGCTGTCTCAGTTGGAGCCTGATTTCGATCATCTTCTTTGTTTTGGCAGGACATTAGTGAGTGCAGCATTTGATGCAGCTATGCAGCTGTAGCTGTGAAAAGTAAAGTAATTACTCTTACTGTTTAAAGCTTGTTTTTCCTAGTAATCCACTATGATGATGTAAGTGATCAGCTTTTCCTCACTGATGGTATCCATCTAATCTTTTTGTAACTAGAATTTAGCCTTAAGTTTAGCTTCTGCTTGCCTTTATATAGTTTTTCCACAAATTATTTGAGCTTTGAAGTATATTGACTGTATATCATAGTCCAAAGTCATGCTGTGAACTGTATGAGCAGGAGCACGAAGGTCTTTTAATTCTCTGGTCATTTTCTGACTGCATGTAAGTAAGGGGAGTCAGAATGCAGCATGAGGTGTTTAAAATGATGATCAATTTTTCAATATTGTGAAAACTATTACTGCATTTAAATCACAAAATGATAAAAGAGTACAATTCAGATTTGTAATTAACAAATGTTCAGAAAAAAAGAGATTTATGTTTTTACTTGAAGTCTGTAATATGATGTTTTCTAAACACAGACTTAAGAATATTGAGTTGCTGCTGAACATCCCTTTCAGCATTCTTGAATGCTAACTTGGAGCTGTTTGTTTTAGCAAAAACAGGTTGGTCGCTCACCTGCTGTAAGCTATATAGAATACCAGCAAGAGATCACTAAATTAAAGGCAGACCTGGAAAAGAAAAGTGTTTTCTATGAAGAAGAACTATCTAAACGTGAAATAATGCATGCTAATGAGATAAAAAGTCTGAAGAAAGAACTACGGGATGCAGAGAGCCAGCAGCTTGCCCTCAAGAAGGAGATCATGATTTTGAAAGACAAGCTAGAGAAAACCAGAAGAGAAAAGTGAGTATTTTATGGAACTTATCTTTAAGCTGAATATGTATTTTAAAGGCTCATGGTATGTTTCCAGACACACTGTAAATTCCTTAATTGTAGTGCAGACAGGTGGATTTTGGCTGAGCAAATGCCATGGTTGAAAGTAAAGTCACTTTTACAAACAAAAATAATAATAAAAAAATCCACAACCCTGTATCGAAACAGTTATCTTTGCACCAGAATTCTGGCACTGTTTGATGGTTCCAAGTAGCTTTAGCTGCAGAATAGCAGCTCAGTGTAAATTGACCTCTGATATTTATATTGCAATTTAAAATATTTTCTTGACATTTTTTTTTTCCTGTTTCCTCTTTTCATCCTTGGATGCAAAGCTGATGTGTTAGAAATCAACTATTGCTTACGTTTCTGCCAGCACAGGAACAGTCAGTTAATGTGGGCTATGGCTAATCCACACTGGGTTCTATCCAGTGTTAACATCAGTCATCAGACTACTGGAGGCATAAGCCGCTTCATCTCTTTTGACATGGTCATTTGTCAGTGAATTGCTTTTTTGTCTCCCATGTGGTGAACTTATAACTGGCCTGGACAATGTTTCTTGAGGCATTCATCAAAAAAAATGAGTTTTTCCGTTGGATAGTGTAGTATTGAAGATAGCAATAGTCATAGCTTGAATGTGTTCATCAATTTCATTCATAAAAATTCAGAGTGCTTTATAGATAAAAAAATAAAGTGGATGCTGCTTTTTGCTGCTGCAGGAAGACAGGATATTAGAAAAATCACGAAGGAGAGGTTCCTACCGAAAGCTTAGCCAATATATATTGCAATATATGCATATAAATGTAAATATATATATATTGCCAAGCCTTGAATATAAGTAAAATAAAAGAGGTTTTCAAAAAAGCTTATGCAAGTAGAGTTGGAAAACACTTTTTCTGGTAAACTGTTACCATTGGAAAGTAGATCACGTATCCTAGAATGCAGTGCATGGACTGTTTCTTCATGGACTATAGCTGTTACTTGTAGACTGGAGATATTAATACAGCAGTTTCCTGCTTTGTTTTAGGTTGAGAGGTAAAACTTGCATCAGCAGCATGTTTTCTTTGTATTGCAACGTAACCGTTTTGCTGACCTGTGAGTTATAAATACACAAAAGGCTACTCTGTCTTGTAATAAATAAAGGTGATAGTATGATGTTCTTTAATGACATGTCAGTTCATTAGTGTCTCAAAAGGCGGAATAATCAAGAAAAAATCATTAGTACTTCTTTCTTCAGGCTAAACTGTTCTTAAAGATCAACCCTCCAAACTCCAACTGGTTCAAAAACTTCTGAAGTTTTTTCAGAACCATTCTTATGTACAGCTTCAGAGGTTATAACTAGGTGTCCATCTGGTGAAATGACAAATGGCCTAACAATGACAACCTGCTTCAAGCTAGCTTTTCATTAACCTTCTTTCATCTGGCTTCTCTTTGTAAATAAAAAACGAACCGGATCAAAATCTGAAATGAATGCTGATGTAACTGTGTATTTCAGATGTTGGTATAAGGAAAAATGGTAAAACATGAGCAGGGCACATAACCAGAATCTGACATTTGACCCTCAGTGGGAAGGGCTTAAGCATCATACCAAGTTGGTTGTCCAAGTACATGACGAGTGATTAATGAAGGCTTGAAGAATTTGTCTTTGAAGTTGAAGCTGAAGAACTGTGTTTTGTGACACAGATAGGCAGAATCTCATTGCAAATATTAGGACTCCAAGGAAATGCAAAAGTTCACTGTTCAAGGTATGCTACAGATTGACATCTGTAGTACTGGAATTTAGAAGGGAAGCTTGAATATTGAATGGAAGAATTGCTACTTGATTCATGTTTGGATTTTTTTTCTCAAGAGAACACTGATTTTTTTGTTTCCCCTTGCATGTATTGTTTTTAGCTCTTCTAACCAGAAAAAGAAAGCTTTTTGTGAGTTTACCAATACAGAGGTGTTCAGTGTAAGTGTTGAAAAGGAAGCACCTGGAGGCTTTATGGTGAAATAAGTAGAATTATTTAAACCATAAGCTTGGAGTGGCCGTGGGGTTGAAGTGTATTTAGTAGTCTAAAAATAACCTTTAGTGCAGATTAAAAGGATATGGTTGTATTGCTTTAGAAGGGATATAGCGTAGAGTAAATTACGTATGTTATTCTAAGCAAGGGTCAATAAGGGCTTGGTCAAAATCAGTTCTCTGTGTGACCTTTTTTAACTTACATGCTGGTGGTTTCTTTTTATTTAAAAAAAAAATGATTTTTTGTTTGTTTCCTTCAAATTTAAGCTTCCTTATTTGTTATTTCAGCAACACAAGTGTTCAAATGAGAGTAACTACCCCTTTGTACCCTTTGCTAAAATTCTGATAAACTGCATGCTACTAAAATTGGAAATGTAGGGACACAGCATCAGGCCAGTGATCTGTTGTACAACATTCATTTTTTTTAGAATTGTCATTATGAAATATTTTGGAAGAAGGTGCAGGAAACCTAAAGTGAAAAATAAATGATGTTTGCAGAATTTCTTTTTAGCCTGTCAATTAATGATACATTTGTAAAGAAGAGAGTTTTGTAAAACAATGCTTTCTTTTTAAAATCTGTTATATGAAGAAGCCTGAGGGCTGCTGTTTGTTTCAAGTCTGGTTTACTTGCTTTCAAAGCAGTAAGGTTCCTCCACTTTGTACAGCTCGTTGTCCTGTAAAGAGCTGGAGTGACAAAGTGATACCATAAAGCTATATTTCACATTGCTTGCATGTGGTTTGTGTTTTTTTTTTTTTTTTTTTACTGATAAAAAGAAATCTAGATCACGTATGATTTCTTACACTTCAAGAGTGGATACATAGCTAAATTCTAGATGATAGAAAAAGCTTGATGGGAGAGGAGGATGCCCAACTTCAAAACAAATGTGTTATTTTGATGTTCTTGGCTGTCCATGGTATGCATATGTAGTCTGGCATAGTTCTGTGGTTTGCTTAGTTGATATTTTGGTATGAAAGATTATATCCACATTCTCATCTGTTTAAAATTTATCATCTTTGTGCATTATACTGGAGCAATCTGACTTTGTGGATTAGTGACAATCAGCTGAATTAAGAATTCAAAATACAGAAAATTCCAAATATGTTGGGCTCCTTTCTGTAATCCACCATCATTTTTGACTGCTTTGAGCCTTAGAGCCATAAAAAAAAAACAAGTTTTATACAAATACAGAACAAAAAAATGCTAAACAAAAACATAAATATGAAAAAGCTAAATAAAAGAACTAAAATTAATTAAAATTTAGTTTGGTCTGCTGTCTGAGAAACTAGTTCTGAATCTGTGCCTTGCAAAAAGAAGCAAGACTTGTTAATTCCCCTGACAGCCCATGCTTTAATCCTTTCCTGCCTTTTTCCTAGACTGCTCATCATATGCAGGGAATCCATTGATACAGAAAAGAAGAGGTGGTGTATTTCAAACTTAGTGTTAAACAGTAATGATAGTATTTGACTTTGCTAGGATGTGGTTATGTTTCAAAGGATGCCTAGCAACATAGGATTTCACCATGAGTCTAACATGTTGTACTGGATTTCAAAGAGTGGTTGAAGCACTGAATGAATTTCAAATTAGGAATAGGAAATTCAAACCAGCATTTCTCTTAACAGGGTTCACTGTAACCACTGATGCCTCTCTGCTTTTAAGGGTGTTCTTGCAATTTGCCAGACTTGTACTAGTTCTACATCTCAGGAAAATTGGTGAGGTTGTAATTTCTTTATTCCACAACATAAAATTCTGATTGCTATCCAGAAAAGCAATCGCAATATTCAAGACAAAGTTTCCGCTGGACTTTATTTTTACAGTGTTAACCTTTTTTTACTGAGCACTTTTTCAAACCTTTCAATGTTGGACAGGGATGTTTACTGAATGGATATTTTCTCTACCCGTGGCATTTATAGTACAGTTCCATTAACCTACTGATGAACTTTGTACTCATTATCGGTCACAGTGAATACAAGATGCTACAACATCATCTTCCTGAAACTTCACAAATGTAGCAAGTCTCAAAAGAATGGATTTGAGATAGGAGTTACATGTCTGCAACACTGCAGTACACCTCTTTAAGGAAACTACAGTGTTTTTTTGCCACGCAGTTTTATTTAATTTTAGGTTCTCGTGTTCAATGTGCAAAATCGAAGCTGAACAGAATCAATCAGGGGTTCTTCTCTACTGAATGACACCCACAAGAGAAAGGAACGGTTGGGGTCAACAGCTATTTGAAAATGTTTTTCCAAAAGAATGGTCCTAATCCAGATTAGAATCTTGTCATATTAGGAATGTAAATGTTATCTGTTCACATCTTGTTGATGGTAAATATACAATAGCTGAATTAGCTTTTCATATGTGACATCAGGCTTTACTATATTGTTTGAAGTTTACTGCCCATATAAGTTTTCCTCATCGGTGACTCAGCCCCAACTCCCGTAATTTAAGTTCTGTATGTTCTGTTCATATGCAGTTGTTTTTGCATGCCATTCTGTGTGAAACCTGGAACTGCGGAGATCTGTAAATTAACATTTCTGTGAGCTTTCAGAGAATTTACCCTGTGTGTCTCAGAATATTGACACAGACTTCAATCTGCTGCTCAGTGTTTGAGAAATTCATTAAATATTAAAATATGTGCAAGAAGATTGATAAATGATATCTCAGTGGAGCTCTGTTAATACTGTACTGAAGGAAAGATAACTCTCTGATGATAAAATTAAAGACTGTCTTATAGCCCTAAAATGGTAGTGTAACATGTTATGGTCTTAGTTTTAATAGGATCAGGTATTATCATTGTAATAGTTTCCTTTCAGCTACTGTGTGCATTGATCTGTATGTATGTTTGTAAGTAGAGTATGATGAATTTAAGAAAGGAAACTTTCTAATTCTACTTTGTTTTACTTCTTAGCCAAAGTGAAAGAGAGGAGTTTGAAACAGAGTTCAAACAGAAGTATGAAAGAGAAAAGATTCTTCTAACAGAGGAAAACAAAAAACTTTCAAATGAACTTGATAAAGTAAGTGCTGATTAGTTGTGTCCTGAGTCTACAACTAATGTATGCTGTGTACAAATCTGTCAATGTAAAGCTGTATTGATTATTAATAGCTCTTAGCTCTTAGTAGAAATTAATATTACACCAAAAGTTGTGATTAATACTTGATTTGAATGGAGAGTATCCACGTGCATCTGAATTTGAGAATGTGTGGATATATATATATTTTTATATGGATATACAGGTGTATTTGGGTAGGAATTGAGTTACATGGTTTTACAATTAGCTAAGATTTAATTTTAGACAATATCTTAACCCCCCCCCCCACAAAGTGATTACTTGCTTGTGTAACCCAAATATAAAAATATATAGTTAATGATGTGATTACATGGAGTATATTTGCATGTCAATTAGTGTGAAATAACAGGGCCCCTCCTGCTTGCTGAGATTGTGTTACTGTGAGATATTAAAACAAAAATACAAATGATACAACAATTTCATTGAAGACTATTGAGCAAGGAATATTTATGTTTCATATATAAATATTTATGTTTCGTACATTTTGGTTACCTCTGTTGTTCATTTTGAGAGGTTTTTCAAGTTCATTGTGGATGAGTCAAGTCTTGCTAAACTTGTCTGATCTTTCTTTAATGCAAAAAAAAAAAAAATCTAAAAATATGATGAAAGTACAGTGTTCTTCAAAGAAAGGATGTTTGCATGTCAGTGTTCCAATTAAAGTGTATTTTAATACCAGTATAAGCAGTGTAACACGTGCCTATATGTAGGTCTAGTTGAAGAACAGCAAGAGACTAGTCGTTTTGATAGTCTTTTTACATGTTCTTTTTTTTTCTTTAAATTTGGTTAGCTTTGTATTTGTCTTGTAAAGTGACATTTAAAAAGCTGGCATAAGCCCATTGAATGGTAAATATGCAGCAGAGTAATATCAGGAGTACAAAAGAGCAGCATAGATTAAAAAATGTTATTTTTTCATGATTTATGTTAATGTATTTCAGCGCTAAAAGAAACCTTTTACATGAGATTCATTCTCCAAGTCAATCTGATGTCTGGTTCCAGTTTGATTTTGTGAATAATTATTTAGCATAATGAAGGTTTAGCTCCCCATACCCAATCAGATTAGCTGTGGCTTTTGTCTTGCAGTAGGTGCATGTATGAATGGCAGCTGTGTAAATGTGAGTAAGGTTAATAGCTAGGTATTTAATTTTGTACGTAGAGATTTGCATTTCATTTCAATTTTCATGTCTGCGAGTGAGTGAAATGAAAAATAAAGGAATGTAAAATACCTCGAGAACCTCAGGACTGACTTGTGGTTGCATCTGTTAAGCCTCTCATTCGCCATGGTTACTAAACAAGAGAGAAAGCAGCTTTATCTCAGCTGTAATTATTTTTGTGCCCTCATTTGGCTCTTTCATTTTCTTCTTTTTCATATAGAGAGTATTCCACAACTATATGGTGCAAACCAGAAACCATCTAAGAGTTGTATGGGTTTGGGGAGAGTAATTCTCTAGAAATTAATGTGTTTGTTAGAGCAAAAATGAAGTTTCAATTCTTAAACAGACCTTTCGTTACAGTTGAGGTCATACAAGAGAAATGATTCTGGCTTTTATTGTTGTATGGTGTTCATTGTAATGGGTATTAAATATTTTTAAAGCGGATGTATGAAAAGGGAGAGGGGAACAACATGGCTCTGAGTTTGTAATGTGATGGAGTCACAATAGCTTATACTTTTAACAAGTTCCTAAATTTCTCATTCAGCTCACCACCATGTTTGAGAGGCTGAGTATGAATAACCGGCAGCTGGAAGAAGAGATGAGAGACCTAGCTGATAAAAAGGAGTCTGTGGCCCACTGGGAGGCCCAAATTACTGAGATCATCCAGTGGTGAGTACTCAGTATGTGGTAGGGCTATTGCTGAGTTTTTGGATTCGCAAGTGCTTAAGTGAAACTTGCACACCATCCAGGCAGGATTTTGCTGCATTTTTGCATGAGATTTTAATAATATCTATATCTGGAAAATTGCGTTCCTCCTTAAGAGCGAAAGTGTCTTTGCAAACACAACTATTTAAGTGCAAAAGAATCATAGCCATTGGGTGTGGCTTGTGGCTTTGGAAAAATGCTGAAAGGAATCATGTGCTGCTGAGCTCACGCCTCCAAGGAAGAACAAGCCTGGGAAAAGCAGCGACTTGAGAGTATTTGTGTCTCAGCATTAATTTCCTTCATCTGCTTGGCATGTGGCAGAAGGAAACAAATATAGTACAACTTTTATGTGATTTTTTTACAAGGCAGTAAGGCAGAAGGTTTGAGACTATCCCAATGCCAGTTAAGTGGTGTGTTTTATAATACTTCTGTTAAATAATGATGTTATGTTTATAAAGTCTTCTGTCTTCAGTTCTAATAAATGAAGGGAAAAATAACAAGTTGAAACTATCAAAAGGAAAAGATTGCTTTTTCTAGACAGCTTTCATTTTTCCCTTCCATTCATGTTTTCCTACCCCCTCCTTTTTATGGCTCCGTCTAATGTTCAGCACCTACAAGAACAGTTTGTATCCAGGTATTTTTTGTAAAGATCAATCGCCTCTCTGAAGACTTCATCACCATATAATAGTTTTTTTTTGGTTTACTATTTTTTCTCATTTTATCTGTCTCAACTAAATATCTAACTTGACACGTCAAAGCAAAAATGGGACATACTTGTTTTAATGAAAACTAGTTTGTTAGTTGTTATATGGTCAATATGATTTTGTTGTCTAAATACAGAGAACGTTTGGCTTCTGAATACAACCATGTGATACATACCCAGAAAAAGGCTGTTCTCTGGGTTTCTGGAAGTGTTTAAAACATCTTGTTACATAAAATTATGTACCTCCAATCTGTGTTATGAAGTTAATAACACCTCAAGACATTGAATTCATTGCAGAGGTTAAAACAAAAACTAAGGGTCCAATTGTGCATATTCCTTTTAAACCACATCTCACACAGCTCTTAGTAGACTGCCTGCCTCAGAAGTAAAAATAAATATAATTACTAAAGCTGTTTTAATTGATAGTTAGTTTGTAGCTCATCAGAAATATTTTCTTTAGAAAAAAATCAAGGTAAGAAGAGTCACAAGTTTGTTATTTTGCATTGCATGTTTTGCATGTTGTTTTTTTTAAAAAAATGCTTGTCTGTAAATCTTTTTTTTTCAGATTTACATGTGAAAGCATTCATAAAAGTTTAGAGTGGTGGAAGAAGACAAGTCAGCATTACATGTGGATTATTTTACTTGGCATGGTGTAAAAATGTACCAACTGCTTATTAAGAAAGTCCCTTCTCCAATTTATGAGAGAGTTTAATATTTGAAGATGTACTGCTGAATTGGTTTAGATACATGATAAGGCATCTTGCATGTATCAGACATCATCTGGGGGGAGGGGAAAGGTTTAAAAAGGAAAAAAAGAAATACTATGGGCAAACATTAAGGAGATGAAAAATTCTGATTTGGTTCCAGTTTTTAATTGCTGTACATATCTCAATTTTCCCTTCATATTTCTCTCTGCATATATTAATTTTTTTTCATTGCTGTAAGGCCATATAGTCGTTCACATTTCTTTCTTACTGTGTTTAGATCTCCCATGTGTTACCCAGATAATCTGTTAATGTCCATCTGCTAGCCTTAGAATTCAGCACTGTGTACCAAAATAGGTCCTTATCTGGGGATTTTTTGCTGTGGAACTTGGGGTGCTGTATGAATAATTTTAAACATCCATTATAATGGTAAACATTTTAAAAGGAAGAAGTTTAATTTAAAAAAAAATGATCATATTTAATCAATCACAGGTCTGTTTTCCTTGGAAGAACATGCAATTTAAATCTATACCTGTCTGCATCTTTGGTATGAAAATGAATGCTTTCACTGAATCACAGAATGGTTGAGGTTGGAAGGGACCTCTGGAGCTCACCTAGGAGACCCAGGCAGGGTCACCTACAGCCTGTTGCACAGGATGGCATCCAGGCGGGTTGTGAGGATCTCCAGAGCAGGAGACAACCTCTATGGGCAGCTTGTTCCAGAGCTCTGTCACCCTCACAGTAAAGAAGCGCCCTCTCATATTCAGCTGGAACTTTCTGTGCTTCAGTTTGTGCCCGGTGCCTCTTGTCTTGTTGCTGGGTTGCACTGGTGATTCTGGCCTCATTGTCTTGATGCCCTCCCTGCAGATAGTTAGACATGTTGATAAGGTCCTCTCTGTCTTCTCTTCCCCCAGCTGAACAGGCCTAGTTCTCTCAGCCTCTCCTTGTATGACAGATGTTCCAGTCCCCTAGTTGTACTGCCATCTTAGTAGCCTTCCTCTGGACTTGCTCCAGTAGCTCCATGTCCCTTTTGTACTAGGAAGCCCAGAACTGGACACAGTACAAAGCAGGGTAGAGCTCCTAGGCTCCCTCTCCAAACCTAGCAGGTTGTCGTTTAGTATTAAAATATGTATTTTGGGTGCATACTTTCCACCGCTTAAAATGTTTTTTGCCTACTGTTACATTTTTGTACCATGGGTCATGAAGGATAGGAGGCAGTAGATGAAATTAATTACTGCTTTGGTTAGAAGTTTCCTCATCTCCCAGTGATAATTCAAAGGATTTGTTCTAGCCCTATTTTAAGTAACACAAGCCCTAGGAGTTATTCACTTCCGTTGAGTGCCTTGCCATCTAATAAATCTCTCAGGAAATGGGCCACACTTTTGAGGTCACATTTTTTGTGGTTAGGATTGTTGCTCTCCTCACAACTTCTTGGGCCTTTCTGATTTATTTTTTTTTTTCAGATTTTATAGCATGCAAATAACTTTAATAGCCTACAATGTTCCCCTTAGCCTTTCCATGCATTCTTACTGTCCTCTTTTGCATCTTATTTATGGCAAATGTACAACCCCCCTTTTTGTTTTTGCTGTTATCCCAAGACACCATAAATGCAGCCAATTTCTCAATAGAAAAGCTTCAGTCAAACTTCCATTGCAAATTCTAATGTGGTAGCAATAGACCCACACAGATCATTCAGCCTTGAGGGAGGTGTTATATTGACATACTAGCCAAACCACTCAGCATTCTTTGACAAGAATAAGAAATAATGAAGATTTTATAGTCAGCTCTAAATTTTCCTATGGGAGTGGGGAAAGAAATTCATTGCATATGAGATTAACACAGTCACTTTAAAAAGGAATCTTTTAAATAGCCATGGTACAGTATTTCTGATCTGTTGCAGAAAGGAGGCTGACAGAAATCTTGCTATTGATTCCCAGAGTTCTTGGCAAGAATCTTAACTTACTACCCTCTCTGGGAGGGATTTTTGTAACCTAGTTTTAAAAGTCATAAGGTAGATAATCCCATGACTAGTGTTATGGAAGGAAGGTGATTTTTCTCTCCACCGACTGAAAAGGAATCTTAGATGGCTAGCTCAAATTAATAATTCTGTATGTTGAGTATGTATGTGAGAATTCACCAAATCATAGCCGGATTACCTGAACATTAGTGGTCATTATTATTATAATGGACATTAGTGGACATTAGAAAAGGAAAGAAGAAAAAAAAATAGGCATTAAACATTAAAAAGCCCCGAATTATTATTTGGCTTTTGAAATCTGCTTGCTATCAGAAGAAAGCGTACACAAATTGTGAAAGTGATTTGGAGTATGATGATACATTGAACAACTAGCAGAAATTCTCAGGAAATTCAACTGAAGGAAACCGGAAAATTTGTTACACGCATTGTGTTTGAAGTAGGAATAATTGGAGGTTAATTAGCTATTAAACAGAAATTCAGGAGGGTGAGGGGAAACTTAAGTGTTTGAGAGCAGAGTGAAGTGCTGAAAATGTTTGGAGAAGCAGGGGGTTCTTTGGTTTGTTTGTTTTAATTGATTGTGGGGGTGGAAATGAAGTTGGAGACTTTAAGCATAGTGTTATGATGGCAGATATTTAAAAGCTTGGAAAATCAGGGAAAAAATAAAAGGGAAAAAAAAAAAAAAAAAAAAAGCTATCTAAAAGCTAGAAAACCAACAGCAAAACAGTAACAAATCGAAAGATTCCAAGAACTCCTGGGTTCGCATTTGATCAATCTATCTCCTTATTGAGAGAATGTTGCCATCTAGCGGACAACAAAATGGTATCTCAGCTTTAAATTGTACCATTTATACTTACTTTTTTAATAGTCTGAAGAGTTTCCTTGAACTTGGCATATATTTTTGTAAAAATTACTTCCCTTCTCACCTTGAAAGCCTTGCAGTATTTCTGTTCTTACTTAAACTCCATTTTCTTTTTACCATCCATTTCACTATGCATTCCCCTTGGTTGCCAAAGTATCTTATGCTAATTCTTGCACCTTTTTCCCACTTTTTACCCTGAGTGGTTTGTATAGACAAGGTCGTCTTACCTGGTAGTCAAAATGTGTTACATCCAGAATTGAAAATGTGGTACATCCAAAATGAACAAAAGCTGATATGCTGCTTCCACTGCGTTTTGGTATAGCTTGGGAAGAATACTGATTCATTCGTATTAAAACTCCTACTGACTTTATTAAAGTCAGAACCTTTTGGTCTTGTTTTGTTCTGTTTTTCCCTTGGCCTCCTTCTTACTTGAACTAAATTGTAAGCAGGAGACAAAGAAGATAAAGCCCAAAGCATACCTATGTGTTTACTTGTTCATGTTGGTTGGGAGTTGTGTGTCAAGTGGTTATTATCTTTGCCTCCTCTGTATTAAAAGCAATCATCCTTAAATAAATCATAAACTCACACTGAGAAGTAACTGCAACCTGTAGATGTTTAGCCCATAGCTTTTGCTATGGTAAAGCTCTTCTGTTTCTTCCAAGCCCATAGCAGTTGCAAGTGGGTGCTTTCTGAATTGCCTTCTGGCTACTATCTGTAAATCTTTGCTGAAACATTGTGTTATTCATATTAATTAATGGTAGACTTTATTTTATGGTGTATTGTTTTTTCCCGTTTCCTTGTATTTTATGATTTTTGCTTTGTATTCTTTTTTCTGTTTCTGATTGTTATGTCATTGAAGAGAATTTTTTTTGTTTGTTTTTAGATTGTTTGGTTAAAACGTTTTTTTCTTCTAATGTAATTGTCTAGGGTAAGTGATGAAAAAGATGCTCGAGGTTATCTTCAAGCCTTGGCCTCTAAAATGACGGAAGAACTAGAGGCCCTGAGGAACTCCAGTTTGGGTGCAAGAGCTACGGTAAGAGTCTTATTTCATATATTGGATTTTGTTGTTGTTGTTTTTTCTTTTTTAAAAAATAAAGTAATTAATAGTTTCAGCTGCAATGATAACCTGACTATAGAGGCAGTATTAGTCAGAATTTAAACTTTCTTAGAGCTTCTCTTCTGAATAACTGAATACCATTTTATTGTTTATCATTTGTTAAAACCAGCAGTATCTTCATAATGGGATTTTTATCTCTGATATTATTGAAGTAGCTACTTTATAATCATATATTAGTCTGTTGAAGGAAATGTGTACTTGACTTCATGGAAACCTTGAAGTCTTCCCCTTGTGAATGTCCTTTGAATGTCCTTTGTCCTTTGATTGTCATTTGAACTGAGGCACATCAAAAGTAGAATTCACAAAGTCTCTTTGATTTTGAGACTGTGACAGCATAAGACATTCTCCTTGCCAATTTGTTACTTAAGGATAAAAATCATAAGAATACTCCTTAGTATTTAGAGACTAAATAGACTGAGACATAATAGACTGAGAAACATAACTGTTGAAGTTAATTACATTCCTTGTTTTCTGCCTTCTCTCCTCTTACTCTTCCTTCTCCCCCTTTTTTTTTTGTTTTGTTTTGTTTTGTTTTTTTAACTAGGATATGCCATGGAAGATGCGTCGCTTTGCAAAGCTGGATATGTCTGCAAGGTTGGAACTGCAGTCGGCTCTTGATGCTGAAATCCGAGCCAAACAGGCTATTCAGGATGAGTTGAATAAAGTCAAAGCTTCCTGTATCTCTACAGAGTGGTAAGACTGAATTGTTGTAATGGAAATTTACTTTGATACCTTCCAGAGAGTGTCATCAAATCAAGATTTTAATTATCTTGTCTATCAAAATTTGATAATGATAGGCCAGTTTCTTATATCCAAATGTGAGCAAAAAACTGTATCTGTATTTATTGTGTGAGCAGTTGAATGCTTCCTTTGAAGATTTGGAACCCTGAAGACTTTGAGGGGATATTTTAATAATGGAATCTCTCCTAGTTATGATGAAAAATTCAAATGCAAGCAGAGTTTTTGTTTTTCTATCTTAGAACATATTCTTTTCCATTGCATTAGTAGCTGTACTGGTTTATCTGACAAAATGCAATTATTGCATATTGGTTTGCACAGCAACAAGATGTGCTTGTGGGAAGTTATGAATGCTTTTATTCATTCCTCAGATCTTTTTTTTTTAAAAAAAAAAAACTTAAATTACAAAATTTCTTTTGAGGAGGGTGAATAGCTGAAGAAGCTATTTAGAAGCTGTATTAGTCTAGCCGTAGCAGGACATTCCATTTCTAAGTCGCTACTTTCAATCTACTTCAGGAGTGCCTAAGAACTAGTACTAAGGAAATCTCTCGGAATCCTGAGAACACAGATTTAGTGGCACAAGTCTTCTTCATAGTGAATGCCTATTCACTATTGAAGCTGGCACCTGTTGTTTCTTTGCTTGTTTGGACAGAAATCAAAGACAGAACATGAGATTTTCTGTGCCTTCAAGAGAATCCCATTTTTAAAGAATGTTTAAGAATAAGCTTGCACTGTTGCTAACAATTGCAGCTAAGTTCTGCTGAAAAAGAAGGCTTGAATTTCTTTAGCAGTGGTTCTGATCCCTACTACAAGACATTAACTACATTAAGTAAAGATGTTTTATACATAAAATGCAAAAATACGAATTTAAATACATACTAATTGCATAGTTTCTGTGATACATTGTGATCTGATTTAAACTAAAGTATATGCGACTTTGTCATGAGAAGAACATTGGTCCTGCACTGTGATGTGATGGTAGTTACATTTACAAATTATGAATCTCACCAGGCTAGAGATGTAGTGCTAGTCGTCTGAGTTGCTGTAGGTTAAATTAGGTGCTCAAGCTAAAGAAGGAATTCTGAGCCTTCTCTTAGATTCACACCCATTCTGTTCCTCTCACTGTTTTCTCTATAACAGTGATTTTTGTAGTAGCAATTCTGTCAACCTTGCAGTGTCTAAGCATGTAAAAGGACAATACAAGGTATGGAAACTGCCCCAAGCAGAGAAGGGATAGCATGCGATGTAAGAATTTCAAATACAAGCAAAATGAAGAATTTCTCTTCGTAATATCTGAGGAACACTGACATGTTTTGGAGCTTTGGGAAATCAGTTGGACGGAGTTGAGTTTCAAGTATGTTATGTGAAGGGGGAATGAATGCCCTGTGCACCTTAAATGGGAAATGTTACCTTCACACCAGGTAACATGATGATAGGCAGTAGAGTAGATCGTCTAAGAAAGGAGAACCAGTGTTCTTTTGATAGGCAAGGATGAGAAGTGCTGTAGAAATGCATAGTTGTGTTACCTATCCGCTGCGAATCAAAAAGTACTGAAAGAAATAACTGTAAAGCAACTGAGAGGAAAAACAGTTCTACAAAATCTACTAGTATCACTGGCACTGTGAATTAACAAATTAAAAAATCAATTTGTAATTTAAAAATACACCTGGTCTTTTTTTTTTTTTCTTGAGCATAAATGCAGGCTCACACCGTTACTCATAAATTAAAGACATGAGCCTACCTAGTGGGTAAACAAGGGTAATTAATGCTTGTTCTTTTTAAAGTTACCATACTAAACAGGTCCAAACAGGTTTCTGAATTTATTTTTGCATTTGATGACATCAAGCAGCTTTCTGGGCATTGATTTTTAACTGGGCAGTAGTCCAAATTGCATGAGAAGATGGACAAGAAAAGAGTGACTTTTATCATGGGTTCTCAATATTTACATAGGTTTTTTGTTTGTATTCTTTTGAAGTAAATTGCAAGAATCTGAGAAGAAGAACTTGGAACTGTTGACAGATATTGAAAGGCTGAAAAAGGAGACAGAAGAGCTTAGATCAGAAAAGGGTATGGCAACTGATATCCAAATAAATAAATATTTCACATTGGCAGGTATATCTTATCAATTATGTGTCATCTTGCAAGTAAAATATGATACCAAGGGATTTTGGCATACAAAATGTGAGCACGCCTATTGCACGATGAGATGTATCCACAGCAGTTGCATTTGCACTTCTTATATGTATCCATTTTGTTGATATACTTGAAAAAGTAAGGTATGATCTGCGTTGGAACTGTATTATTTTTATTTTGCATGTGCATGGTAACTTACTGCCAGAAAACTGCAGGAAGTATGGATTTATTTACAGTTTTTTTCCCTTCTTTTATGGATGAAGGTATTTAAACTTCAGTGTTCTGTTCTTCAGTGTTCTCCATTTATGAATCTTTTGGACCCTTAAGAGGGAATACTACTGCAGAGACACTCTGCAGTTCATTCATTGGTTTCTGGAATGGGGTCATTGACTGGCTTTGTAACCATGCAGTGAACAGTGTGGTCATGTTTGTGTTGCTGTGGTTGTAAGAGAGTTGTCTGCAATTTCTGCCTAACATTACCTCTGTAATAACATCTGCCTTAACAGTATTTTGCATAGTTGCTGGGAGAAGAGATGTTATAGTAAATCTGAAATGGAAAAAAAATCACTGAGGAAAGATTCGTGATTTGGCTGATTCTTTACAGGTCCCATGGTATCTCTAATATTTGTATCTTGTGAGTCACATGGGAGGAAGGAATTTTTCAGGCCAAATGGAGTTACCCAATTTTTTGTAGGGAATTGCTTGAACTTCAAAAAAGTTTGAGAGTCCTGGCAACAATTGTTGCTTAGAGATTTAAAATATTGCTCAGCCTTTGCAACCTAATGGCATGTCAGTCAATAATGTATTGCAGTTTAACATTCATCTTAGATAGGCCTGCAAGTGCTGGTTGACTGGTAAAAATAATATAAACCTATACAAAATAATCAAAAACCACTGGTGCTGATTAGCAAATAAACCTTAGGGAATTATTTGTTCATCTTAGTGCTTAGCAATTAACAGATTGTATTTCTGAGTGCTTGGAGAGCAACTTTTGATAGCATCTTCCTGGAAACAATAATGCTTTGTCATATTTAGCTTTTATTTTTAGATTCTTGAACAGTCTTAAATAATTGTGCATGGTTACTCTGCTTCTGAAATCTACCTTCCCGTTGAACAATCTATTAAGAATTTGTAATTAATATTTTACCTTGTATTTTTTATGATATTAATACCTTATTATTTTTGTGGAACTAGAGATAAATATTTACTTTTTCATTTTTTTAAAAAAAGAAGTATTAATAAAAAGTTAATTATTAAGCTTTTTCAGAAGTAAATTACTTCTACTGTAATTATTCAAATATTTTGCTATAAATATACCTTAGTCCTTATTATCTTTGGACTTGATTCTCTCTTTTAAGAAGAGATGTATTGATATTTGAATCACAAATTGTATAGGGGCTTCAGCTACACTCAGTGCACTGTGATAGAGTAGCTTCCTGTGTGTGCAAATCCCCTTCTATAAGATAATTTAGATTATCACATGCATCCCTTCTTCTGATAAATGCATTTTTAAACCTGGGAGGAGGGGTGGGGAAAACGATCACAAAAAATGAAAATAGCAGGTAATTTGAGATATTTTTTTTTAGTAGTTTTGTAGGTTTACAGGGTACTTATGTAGGTATAGAGTCAAGAAACCTGTATTATCTGCAAATTCAGTCTGTTTTGTATGTTTTTTTGTGGAAATTCACTATTTGCTGTTGTCTACCGTCTTGTCACAGTTGACTGTGTAGTGTGTGGGTAGAGTAGGGATGACACCTGCTGCATTAGTATTGAAGCCTGTGTGTCATTCAGTGAATGTTGCAAATGGACATAAGCACGTTAGAAACTTGTTCCTTCTGCGTAATACACATGTGCAATATGTTTTCTTGTTCAATTCACTCCACACACATCCTAGCTTGGAAACAGTTAATTAAACATTTGCTTCTTGCATTAGTGGGTGTATATCTATTTAAAAAAAAAAATCTTACTCTGGAAAACAGACCAAATGTGACAACTCATTTTAAAAAAATGGAAGGTGGCTTGGGTGGATGCCCAAACCCTGAATTCAGCAAGGCAAAGGTCCTCCACGAAGAGGTCATTTTTCTGTAGCTTAAAAACCTGCTGCTGTTTTCTAGGTGTAAAGCACCAAGACTCACAGAATTCTTTCTTGGCATTTTTGAATGCGCCTACCTCTGCTCTGGATCAATTTGAAGTAAGTGTGCAGCTATTTTCTTTCTCAGTTAGTCACTAAAACCTTTTACTGTTGCTGTTTTATGCAGATTGCCTGCATATTTGCTGACAGTTTGTTATTGTTTTTAATCATTTTTGCCCCATAGAGATCTGTGTATAACAATGTGTGAATATTGCTTGTCATTTGAGGTGCTGGCTGTCTTCTCTTTGAACACTTGTAATCATAGTGAATTCTCTCTAAAATCTTGAATGCTGAAATTTTCCCAATTTCGTAGCAAACATATAAAGCAGAGGTGTTCAAATGGCCTTCGCTTGTGTTCAGAAGAATGCTAAGAAATGTGAATACTAGTTTGGTAAAAATGTCAGAAAATAGGTAAATAATCCATGAAAATGTTGGTGGTGTGTACTTATTAGGTTGTGTTCATCTCTTGTTCATTTTCATTCGCAGGTTTGTAGAATTCAGATCATTTCCGTTTGTCTCATCTCCACAGATCTTATATACTCAAAAAATAAATCTGTTTAATTCCTTTGTTACTTTTAGATAAAAGACAAGTTTAGGTAGAAAACATAGAGGAGAAAAATCAAAACAGTACTGTACTGTACATTTCATACCTTCTCTTTTAATCAACAGTAAGCAATGCATCACTTTTCTTTTAAAAGAATAGCTGGGGTGAAATATTGGTCAAACTAAATTCATGAGGACAAGGTACTACCTCAGTAGTTATACATTGATCTAAAATTTGCACTAGTTTTTTCCTGATGCATGTATAAGGTCATCACATTGAGCTATTAAAGATATCCCACGTTATTGATCTTCCGAAATGTACTTACTTTTCATTGTGTATTCATTTGTCCATTGTTCTCTCATGAGGTCTTCACAACTAATACCATTTTTGATTGCCTTTTTTTAACTTTTTCTCTTATAAGTTACTTTTAATATAAAAATCCTGTTGGATTATAGGGATATTGTTTTATTGTGTCATGGTGTTTTAATGCTGGAAAAACATTTCGTTTTATATGGGTAGTTTAGTGATTAATTGTCTATCATAGGCAATTAATGAAAATTACTTAGGTAATTGTTATTGGCACTACTTATTTCAGTTCTTTATTTTTGCACTTTCATTTACACTGAACAGTTTTCTTCATCTTTCTTTTTTTTTCTGTCTCTCTCCCTTTTTTTTTTTTACTGCTGTTTTCATTAAAATAGGATTCCTTTTCCTCCTCTTCATCCTCATTGATTGATTTTATGGATGACGTAAGTCTTTGACTTTCAAACCAGTAAATCCCTCAGTAAGCGAGATCAGTTGATTTGATTTGGATTATTCAAAATGGTAATGCAGTCAAAATAAAAGTGCTGCAAGTGCAGCAGAGAGCTATTTCTATAATACTTACACCTATCTATATAGATAGACATGCAATTCTGAAGTCAGTGTTTTTCTTTATGTGCAGGTAAAGAAATCTTAATTTCAGAAGGTTATTTCTAATGGGGAGAAGATGTTTTGGGGCCTTACCTACTGATACGGCCTGTGGAAAATGGTTCTAAAGTCATTATGCCATTCTAAAATCAATATGCCATCACTGGCATATTTATTTTATTTAGTTCTATTGCTGCATGTTATTATTTTATCATTAGTTGTTTCCAAAACTTTTCTGGTCACTTCAGTGAAAGTGTTTTATTTTCATAGAGTTAATTTCTGTCTGTTCAAATAGAATACTATTATATACTAATACTATTAATATACTTCTTAGTCTATATTTTAAGAAGTAATCTTCATTATATCTGAAGTGACCTTCTTGATTTCTTTTTATATTTGCGCTGGTTAGTTGCGTGCTAAGGAAATGAAATTAAAAGCTTAAAATTGACTGTATATATTTCTTCCAGACCAAAGTAATAAGCACATAAGTGTAAATGCTAACAAGCTTTTTAAAATCAAAGTAAATACTGTGCATCATTTGTGGAATACCACCCATTGCAATTCTGTGTATATTGTGTGTACATATGCGTGTGCTTTTGTGTATATGTTATATATACAAACACACATATTTACACATGTATTTAAAATACTACAATCACATTTGCATTAAAATGCAGTGTTATTAATTTTATTCTAGAAATGTCTGCTGTGAGTGATGTAACAAAAACGGTATAGTAGATAGGCCTATACTACTGACTGAGTTTCCTTTCAGCAGCTCTGAAAGAATGCTTTTCATCTAGATGCTTTTATCTGCAATTCAAGACATACGTTAGACAAAATGTGAATGTACATTTATGGTACCACAGTAGCATGCATTTGTCTGCATTTCTGTGTAGCATAGAAAACCTTGTCTTGCTGATATTGTTGGGATTTTCGTACACCAAAAATATTTTGAGTATAGTTTCCTGTCTTGTTAAATGTACAATAAATCAATATTTCAATTCTTCACTGAATTAAGGAAGTGTTCTGTATGTTGCCAAAGCATTAGGAACACTTAGTTTGTATCAGCAGGCTCTTTCATAAAAAGGTACCTTTAAAATATCTATTACTCTCCTAAAACGATGATGAAGGGACTGGAGCAGATCTCCTATTAGGAAAAGCTGAGAGTGCTCAGGCTTTTTAGCCTAGAGAAGGAGGAAGCTTGGGTGGATCTCAGCAATCTTTATAAATACCTGAAGGGAGGATGCAAGCAAGACAGAAACATGCTCTTTTCAGTGGTGTCTAGTGTGTGGACAAGATGCAGTGGACGAACACTGGAACCCAAGAGGTTCCATCTAAACATCAGGAAGCACTTTACTGTGCGTGTGACAAAGCACAGGAGCATGTTGCCCAGAGAGCTTGTGGAATCTCCCTCCTTGGACACCTGGACCATGGTCCTAGGCAATCTGCTCTAGGTGTTCCTATTTGAGCAGAGGTTTGTCCCAGATAACATCCAGAGGTTCCTTCCAACCTCAACCATTCTGTCATTCTGCAAAAACCTGTTAAAAGAGAAATGAAGTACATATGTATCAGAGTAATTGATAATTTTCTGTTTTGCAAGGTGAAACAGAGGACAACGAAGTTTTCCTGTTTGCTCTCTAGTTAGTTTTGAAGGACACAATAAATACAGGATACAGCACTGTTTTTTTGTTGTTGTTTCTTTTGTTTTAAAGAAGGCAGCATTTTTTTTTTCATGAGCTTTTACCTTTTTTCTTTACAAATGCATAATTTTCAACTGTTGGCATATATCCTTTAGATCATTCTTCTCAGCTGATCCACCCAGATCAAATCTTTTTAACTAATACCCCAAGTATTAGCATGTATATCATTGCATATGGATGGCTTGGCACATACAGAATCAAAATTCCTTTGGTATATTTTCAAGTTGAGTCCAACAGTTTTTTTGTTTTTTTTTTTTCTCAATACCTTTCTGAATTGGAGTAACTAGGTGCTATCTAGGGCCTCTCTAACACTGAGGCAGAATGCTCTCTGGCAAACCTTCTAGCAAAACAAGAGAGTTCACTGTTCAAAGACAGGAAAAGTACCTTACAGACAAGTACAAGACTTGTTGAGTTATATTTCCTTATTGAAAGAGAAATGTCTGATGCCCTTTTTAGTAGGTGGAAGGTAGTATAATTAAATTGTGTTTAAAGTAAATTCTGCACCTTCCTATAGCTGGGCAATTATTTGATTAATTCACAGAGATTCATAATACCTAGCCTTTCAGTTACCAAGATGAATGTTTATTTATGTTTCAGCTAATTGAGCAGGTTTGATATCCATGTATTTGACTTAAAAGGAAGTAAGGGCCTCAAAAAAAAAAAAAAAGGGAAAAAAAAAAGGAAAAAAAAAAAAAAAAAGGATGCGGGAGAACAAAACCCACCCTCCCTTCTGGATGTGACCTCTGTTCTCTTATCAACATGTCTTTTTGACAGTAGTTGCTTTGTAGGGTAATATTTATTGTAGCATCTCAAGGAGAATTAGTCTGTGCTCAATCAAACCTGAGAAGTGTGTGGGTTCTTTAAATTAAGACCAGTGAAGAACTGGAAATCCTTAGGTTAGGCTCAGGCAGTGCTGCAAGATAGCATGGTTTTCAGGAAAGCCTGTCCTATAATCAAGAACCCAAAGTAAATATTACTAATGGCCCATTATGTTTCTACAGCCTCTGTGCTTCATTATGAAATGGCAGCGTGTGTAAAATGATATGCCGTTGTGTTACACATAGCACTCGTTGCAAAGTCTCTGAAGTCTGTTTAATACATACATGTGTAAGCAGCATCGACTTTGACCCACTGGTTACATTTGAAGTTTGTTAGGGTGGGTAACGTCTTCTGTCTGCCATCCAAATAATGTGATCATTTATCACACTCAGTGAATGATTGTAGTTAATTCTAAGTGGATCAGTTAAGGAAAACAATAGTTTTGCATTTCTTTCGGAGAGAAGTAAAAACGTTTGTCTTGCTGTCTCTGTAGCCTGCAGGTGTTGAGCAAGAAAAGTAGAAGCTCAGTGTTGAGCTGAGTAGTCACTGTTGGCTCAAGCTGTTCCTCCTCGAATCCTCCAAAAGATACTTGGTCAAATATGTGGAACTGGTGCCAAAATCCTCATAGTTGTGAAAGTCCAAGTGTCCAGAAATGATCCTTTAATCTCCTGTGTGCGCTAGAGGTGTGAAAAGGAGCAGGACTGGGTTTTGCTGTCTGTGGTTTCTGGTTGTGGTGTGGAGGGCGGTCATCCCCAGTGACTCCAAAATACTCATTTCTAAATCTTTTCCCTTATTTCTCCTGTGTGTTGCAGACTGTCTCTCAGTAATATCATCTAGGTCTTAAGTCTGCTGTGCTCCCTGGAAGTGTCTGATAATAGCAGTGTTGGGTGGTGGTTTTTGTTTTGGTTTGGTATTATTTTTTATTTCTTTTTAAGATTGATCTTTGTGTATCAACTTGTTTTATTTAAAGTTGAATTAGTGATTATTTAATAACACTAAAACAATAACAATCCATTTTCCCTTGACAATTATTTTCCTACTTGCTAGAAAATATATTTTTTTTCTCTTGTTAATAGCACATTATGAATTAAAAATAGCTTTCTTAAATCTTCCTGCAGTCTGTCCCCCCATGCAGTCCCTGTGGGCCTTGGTTAAACTAAACAAATCTCAGCTTTGTAAATAGCCACGGAGTAAATCATGTTCTGAATTCTCGTTTTTAAATACTCCGCATTAGCGAGTGCTGAGAGCCCTGACTGTTCCTGCACATTCATAATTAAGTTCAGAATTACTCTGGTTCTTAATGATTCTTTAAATTGGATGTAGTGAACCTCCAAAAGATTGCTTTATTTGTTTTATTGAGAATACAGTGATACTAACTACAAATCATACTTCTTTAGTGTAACATAGTCTGTAGTTTCACTGTTATTGTCTGTTGTAAAGCTGCAAACTCTAAAATAACTGTTCCTTTATTTGACGTTTCTTTCCTCGTTACCCCAGAATAGTGTTTTGAAAATTGCTTTAAAAATTAACGTGTTTGTGTGTGTCTAAACAGTACATCTGGAAAAATACAGCAGTGAATTCAGAGCTGAAGTGTATGTCACTGTTTGGTTTTGTAACATATTCTCCTCCTTTCTTTGTTAAAGCGCTCTCCTTCCTGTATTCCAGCTAACAGAGGCAGATGTGTAAGAGGCTGTCTTACTCTATGTGGCCCTTTATTTTTGCCTGTTGTGTACATGCCTTTGTTTAATGTATGGATTACGTATATATCTCTCTGCATGTCTTGTGCTGCTGCTACTGCTTGCTGCTGCTGCTGTGCTTTTTGTTGTTTTACAGCTGTGGGCTAAAAGCTTCTGGAGTATTTGGTTTGGTAATACTTCCATGAGCAGAATATCGCAGTAACTGAAGAAGATGCTTTGGCTACTTTCTCATTTCAGTATGAAAATTCATTGTGAAAGCTGATCTGGTTGATAACAGGATGGGAAGATGAGCAGATGTCAAATGAGGGCCTGTTTGTTTCCTTGACCTTTGGAGAGGACACGTAGGGTTACAAGAATTTCCTGTAGAAGGTAGAAGTTTGGCATTCAGGAGGCACGGCATAGCAAATGGCAGAAAGTATCACAGCACAAAGATAGATAAATGAAAAGTAGGAAACCGAGTAAACTGAAACATTGAAGAAGGCAGGAAAAATTCATACAAGACGTTTGTATGTGTTACAGTCTATCAAGCTGGAAAGCTTTGTGGTGGTTCAGAAATTGAGGTGGATTTTAAAACATGGTTTTACCAAAACTTTGTATCTGAATTGGTACCAGGTATGCCATGTCCACTTTGAACTCACTCCACTTTGAGCTACTTCTTTTGATTCTTTCATATATATGTGATACTAAGACTAGGAAAGCATATAAAGCATTTCTATTGAATAATCAATAAATAAACAATGATACCCACAGCTCTAATAATGACCTAATGTAGTTCAAAGCACACATCTCAGCATCTCTGTGTTTTAGGCAAGCAGTGACTGTTTTTGCTTATTGTGGTTCTAATTCACATGTATTTATACAGGGGCCAGACTGGGCTCAGACCTTCACAGAATCACAGAATGGCTTGGGTTGGAAGAGACCTCAAAGACCATCTAGTTCCAACCCCTCTGCCATGGGCAGGGATGCCACCCACTAGATCAGGTTGTTCAGGGCCTCATCTAACCTGGTGTTGTCACCTTCACATATGACATTGTGTATACCATTAAACACACTGGTGGAAGCCAACAAGGCTATTGCAATTTGATCTGAAATGTTGTTTTCGTAATCCAGTGGCTTAGTTTAAGACTAATTTTAATGGTTCTAATATTATGGTCCCTTTAAGCTTCTGGCCATAGCTGAGTTAGGCTTCTTTCGTACTTATTTCATCTCATGATAGTAAGGAACCTGAAGATTACAGCAGCCATATTGCTTAACACCCTTTTTCTGCAGTAAAGTTGGTGGTTAAATTCCCTTCAAATTCAGTAATGGTAGATCAGGTTCTGTGTGTTTTGAGGCTTTTTATGTTCATAAGCAAAGTAAAAATACATTAGTAAATAGTTCAGCAGTTGTCTTCTAACCACAAAGGCTTTGTAGCACATTCCCAAAAAGTTCCATTATTTATATTATCCTTGTCCTAAATTTTTTAAGAGACACCATGAAAATTCTTTGGTATGCAGATGCTGCTTTGAAAGGGAAAGCCTTCTGAGTATGTGGAAATGTTTATAAAATAATAGATTAGATCTATGAATTTAACTGAAAGAACAGGAGGAACGCCTGCTTCTTGCTATGAAAAAAATCCTGTGGCTACTCCTTAGGCTTACTTTTTTTAATAGCACTGTTAAGAAGCAGCTAGATTTTTTTAAGGGTAAATACTCTTTGACTGGATGCTAAGTTATCACACATTCAGATGATTTAAAAAAAAAAAAAAAGTTTAATTGAAACGATACTTTGTGTCTGGGGATTTACTACTTAAAGGCATCAGTGTTTCTAATACTGGACAAAGCTTCCAATTATAATTTGTTTCTGATAAATCTGAGCACAAAATGTTTGCTGCTAATTTTTGCCTCAGTACTTGTAATACATGACCTATGTGCAGAAAACAGGCATATCCCATTATCCCATGATGCGAATTATTTTTTATTTGTTACAGAAGGAAGATGCAGGCATCTTAATTTGCCTAAGTTGATTAAGCTGATGAGCATTCTCTATGAGATGTATTTCTTTTTTTTTGGTGGCTATGGTAAAGAAGCCATCAAACGTAGCTCACTACAAACTAAAAAAAAATAGAGACAGAGAGCAAGAGAGAGCTTCAGCTGCACCTGTTCATTACCATGATTGAGTTTCTGGGGAAGAGGACAGTATATGCATGTATAAGATTGGCATGGCGATGTATTTTGTTCCCCCAAAAGTAGCAAAGGTTATTGAATTCCTAGTATGGTGTCAATGGCAATGAAGAAAAAAAACATTGGAATATTCAGATGCATTCTGTAAAGGCTGCTGCATATTTTATTTTTTGTGCAAGTTACCCAAATCCTTAGCAATGAGGAACTCTTAATAACATTGCTCTAGAAAAGCCAGACATGCAGCAGAGCCTTCTGTAGGCCTCCAGCTTTTAGTTTTATTATTAGTGGAGAAAAGCACCCTTATCTCACTTGAATTTAAATAAAAAATAAATCCAAAACTTTGAAGTGGGGATGTCATGTTTACAACGAAGAATCTTGCATTCTCTGATTTACATTTGGTTTTTATTTGATTTTCAGGCTTGATTTTCATTTGTCTGATTAAAATCAGGCAAAAGATGACTTGTTATCAGGACACTTGCTCATACCCACTGTCCTCTTGTTCAGTGTAATCTTGTTCTTGGCCTAGTTTTGTTGTGTATGAAAGACTAGGAAAATAGTCCCCTGAAGAAAATGTAAAAAAATAAAGACATTTCCCTTTTTGTAGTTTTGGTGGAGTACAAAACCCTTCAATTCTCTGTGAATATTGTTGATGCTCATTTAAAGAAATATATTATTTGCTCTGCCTTTTCTGCTAAATACATTTGCACTGATTTATGTGGATTATATGGGAATTCACTACTAACAAATCTCTGTTACTGGTGGACAAAATAAGAGTAATGTTTAGGAAATAGTCTTCCTTTAAAAATGCTCAATTACAAGTCTCCTTGAGTGTTTATCAGGCCCCTGAACTAGCAGTTCTTATGCATGTGCTCACCTCTCAGCAGAAGCCTTGGCATCTTCATATTTAATAATTTAAATTGTGTTTTTGTAGCTTGATTAAAGAGTTACTTAAAACTGATTTTTTTCTTTCTCAGTTCTCTCTTAGGAATTCTGCTGCTTCCTTATCTTATTTTGGTAAGAGTCAAGAAATCCATTTTAATGATGTCTTTGATTTCTTCTATTTTTTTCCCCCTCTGGAATTGTTCTCGTAGATTGATTCAGTTGAGAATTTTACATTGTCTAATACACCATCACGGGATGAAGATACCAAGTCTCACCTCCATTCAAGATCAAGATCTCCTTCTACAGCAAGTGAAACTGAACCCATAGAGGTACTCGGATTCTTTTTATTTTATTTTTTTTAGGAGTACCAGTTTTACTTTGCTGTTACAAATCTTTTTGTTTAGAAACTAAGCTCGCTATACTGTAGGGACTCTTTAGAACCCTGTAAATAGCCTTCTGCACTGGTGGTGTAGAAGTACAAAGTACACTGGTGGTGTACTTTGGGGAATATTGAGTCCTTTTCTGTATGGTTAGTTGGTTAGGGATGGGGACTATGTTAAATCAGTTATTGGATATCTCTGCATAATGTATGCTTAGTTGTGAAAATTTAAGAAATATTTGCACAATGTTGATGTTTCAATACAGTTTGTGAGAGCATGTTTTGGAGTCTTGCTTTGGAGTCTTATCCATACAAAATATTAGCAAGGTTCTGCAACCGTAGTAATGTACCATCCCCTTTCCCTGTTTAAAAAATCAAATTCTATGACTATTTAATATTGGAAAATAGTTAAATGGAGCTAATGCAAAACTATTTTTGCCATTTAAGATGTCAAATATTTAAGAGCTGAATCTTGCACATCGTTTTTATGACAAGTAAGATATGTATTCCTGAGTCCTTCCTTTGTTAGTCAGTTTGGTTTTTTTGTATGTTTGGGAATGGAGTGGGCAGCAGGTTGTAGTATTTTTACTTTATCCAAGCTGTTTTTGATAGTGTGTATTTGGTGTCTTACTGATCTTTTGGGGACTACGTTCAGGTTATGGATCATCCTCCCCGTTCAATTCACACGCCAACCATGAAGACAGCATATATTGGATCGGGACTTTCTGCACTAAAGGTATTCGATCATGTGTTCACACTTTTTGTACAATAAGGGGAAAAGTATTGTTCCTGGGCTGCAGCATCAGGAATCTTACCAGAACTCTCCAGAGGAGTTCCTTGTGTGCAGGCTGGTGGCTTTCTAAAACTTAACAGCCCCTCAATAGTTCACGATTCTTCTGTATATATGAAAAAGCAAACAAAAACAACACCAAAAGCTTTTTTTGCAATTAATGAAGTAAGTCTTTCTAATACATCTGTTCCACTGCTTTGATAAATTGCAAAATAACAAAAGACTTCATTTATTAAAAGAATGCTAAAGGTGTTTGAGCAGGCAGTTCTGTTGGCAACGTCTTAATAGACCAATCAAAAATACTAAGTGGGTGCACTTGGAATCATGTGAAACAGATCATACTGCACACATTGTTTCTTTTTTGCAAATGTTTTGCCTTAACGGTAAATAATTATTATTTTTCTAAGTTTATAGACCTCAATTAGAGTGTTCCAGTTGTGTGATTCATCCCACCATGTTTCTGTGATAGCAATCAGGTCATATTTGTCTAACTGCAACATGGTTTCCAACTCCTCCTGCTTGTTTCCCATGCTGTTTGTAGAGGCACTTCAGCTGGTCTATCAGTTGCAATCAACCAATTTTAAAATCAACTTTATCTGTATTCTTGCTTTAAATTGGGTATTCTGAAATTGCCTGTGCCTGACACCATAAAACTGAACTCTGTCATGCTTTCTGGCATAAAAATAAGAATTTTGAAAATGTTATATTTTACTTTGAACTAATGCAACACTCCTTACAGTGAAGCACTGAATATGTTTCTTGAAAGACAGGTACATACACATGTTCAACTTGTAATGAGTGTAATTGGATAATTTTGTCAACTTTCCTGTCTATGGTGGAAGCAAACTAAGGTTCTGAGGCCAAGTTCAGTTTCTGTGGTTATGGGATGGTTTACCAGGGATGTTTTAAGTTATCGATAACAAGCACTGATAAGGAATATCTTCAGCCTGTGTGTTAGGAACTCAGGTCTCATTTCAGCAAACACTCTTATGTCTGTGAAAAGATAACTATTCTTCAGAAGTGTTAAAGGTATTAACATCCTTGTCTGCTTGTTTCACAGCCTAAAGCACATCAGTTTGTAGTGAAATCATTTAATACCCCAACAAAATGCAACCAATGCACATCTCTGATGGTTGGTTTAATAAGACAGGGCTGCACTTGTGAAGGTAAGTATAAAAGCAGGAAATGGGAACTGAAGTTCTTACAGATGCAGATTGCATAGTAAACAATAATGCAGCTGTCTTCTGTATACGTTTTGAATAAAAGAATATATTCTCATTCTGCTGTCTTTTAACAGTGGCAGCCAAACACTTTGAGTATCTCATGTAAAAAAATACCTAGTTTTCTGTGGAAGTACTTCTGGTTGGTGGCAGAAGAGCTTAGCAGAGTTTATGTAAATTAGCAATAAGGGGCAGCAGTCAGTGGTCAAGTATGCTGACAGCAACCTTGCTTTACGACCCGGGGCAATATGTAAGAAAGTTTTGGCATTCAGCAACAATATTGCTTCTTTCCAGGACTGATTTACTCTAGATTTGTGTATACGCAGAATAACACACACCATTTAGGGAAGTTTCCAGCTTTTTTTTTTGTAAGACAGATGGACCTAGAAAAAAAATCATACAGATTTTTCAGTTTGAACTTCTAATGAGGCTCTTTCTTCTTACCTGAGTGAAACCAGACTGTGTATCCACAGAACTCTGAAGCTGAACAACTCTGAATTTAGATCCAATCAAATTATGCACTGCTGTTGTGCAAAAAAAAAAAAAAAAAAAAAAAAATATGACTTTTTTGGTTTAATGTAGCAAAGTTCAGTGAAACAAATCAGTTGTTAGTCAAAAAAAAAAAAAATAGAAAAAGCATCATCATCATCACTTTTGCATTGCATAAGAAATAACCATCAAATACTTTTGTTTCTTTCTTTTCCTCCTCACAAGTATGTGGATTCTCCTGCCACGTGACCTGTGCAGACAAGGCCCCTGCAGTATGTCCAATCCCTCCTGAACAGACTAAGGGCCCTTTGGGAATAGATCCACAGAAAGGTATAGGAACAGCTTACGAAGGACATGTCCGAGTAAGTATCAAGTAGCAGCATTTGGGGCACTTGCGTTAAATTTGTTGCTTTCTGGAGGTGAAATTAAACCCTAATTTTAGGGAAGGATGATTTAGTAATATCTTAAGGTAACAGTTCGGAAACTAACACACAAATTTTCACAGAGCAACTCTTGGCATTTTCAACAGTATTTCTTTCTTTGTCTGTTGGCCATTGTGCTTTGAGTTGGTCTTGAATAGTCCATCTCTAGAGATCAGATCATCTTCCTAGGCCAGTGAGTTTGAGTCTTCCTGTTGATTAGTACTGTTTGCTGCTAATTGCTTGTAAAGAATTAATTAAAAAAATAATAGGCAGATTTCTGTTGACCAACTGGAGATAGATGTTTATATCTTTTGTCAACATATCTTTGAGTAAGATTGCTTACTAGGGAGAAAAAATCTGTGGTGCTAATTTATTTATTTTTTTAAATAACATGTTGTGGTATCTGTATGATTATGTTTGATGCTCTTACTGCATCTATGCTATTTCTTATCTTGCTTAACGTTATCACTGAACAAAAGTTTGTCAGCCTAGTTGAGAGAATGGATTTTTGTACTGCCTGTTTGATTTTTGACTGCACAGAGATTTAAAGAATTGATCAGAATTTATTTTGCTAAAGGTACCAAAACCAGCTGGAGTAAAGAAAGGTTGGCAGAGAGCGCTGGCAGTGATCTGTGATTTTAAACTCTTCCTGTATGATATAGCAGAAGGAAAAGCATCCCAGCCCAGTGTGATAGTGAGTCAAGTCATTGACATGAGGTAAGCTTTCTGTTGTTCAGTGGGAGCTTTTCGTAAGAGGAAGGGGGGTGACAAGGCAATTAAAACTTCATTACTACTTCCTATGCCAAAATGCATCTGTTAGCTGTGTGTAAGATGTGGAATGAGTAAAGAATAAAAATACATTATTTTGGGGGTTGGATAGAGGTTTTGAAGACCGATTGACCTTTGTCACTGGATAAAATTAATAGAATTTTGTATTCAGGAGGGCTGAATATTTTGTTCTCACTGTCTTTAGTATTATTGAAATACTACTGACTTCTATGAAGGTTGAGGACATCTAGCGTACCCAATTAACATTACAACTTCTAGGCAGTTTGGATTTTTATGAAAGAGTTGAAAGGGTCTTCTTGCCCCAGTCTGTTCTTTCTAGTTTGATTTTTGTTTTAAGTTTTTAATTTAAAGAGATGCAAAAATAAATACTCTGGGTGTATTTCCATCGGCATTTACCAGGAGTAATTACGTAACATTGCACTATGAGTTTCATTTGCAGATAAAGAGAAAAGTCAGGATCATTTTAAAAATTAGATCTCAGTACTGTCCTGTTGTGTACGTAACAAAACAAGGAAATTGTTACTGTGGAAATATAAGTAAAAAACCAAACATAGAGATTTTCCTTTCCTTAACTCTTTTCCAATAATGTTTATGGTCTCCCCAAGGGATGAAGAATTCTCAGTGAGTTCTGTCCTGGCTTCAGATGTCATCCATGCAAATCGAAAAGATATCCCCTGTATCTTTCGAGTAAGTATGTATGTCTTGAGCCTAGTTACCCAGAAGTACAGGGTTTTACATTGTGATGTACAGCATGCATTCACTGACTACTTGCTAGTGTTTAACTTCTGTCGCAAGTTCTAGCAGTGTTATTCATGACTGCAGTGTATAAAGCTCTGTACATAGATCCGTATATTTTTTGTCATAAAAATAGCACAAGTTCTCATCAAAAAAGATGATAGGTTTTATTTTTTGCTAACCTTTACAATAAGACTTATGTTTCTCAACTTCCTATTAGCCATTTGAAATTCTGTTCTTCATGACCTACATTTTCATTTCCCAAAGTTGTCTTCTGCTTCTCAGTTTGTTTTGCTGCATTATTCCTGAAGCACTTTTTGTATGTAATTTCTTCATGTATAGGCACTGGATTTCTGAAAACTCCCATTCATCAGGTAGTTAATATAGAAATACAGTGTAATACGCTCGTCAAAATTTATCTGTTACCTGGTATCAGGATTTTGCCATCACTGTCTTTTTCTAATATTCTTCTTATTTTTACTGGATATTCTATTGAAGCTTTGACCCCAGTGAAATATCTTTGGTGTCTAATTCTCCTATCGTTTCTTTACCTACACCGTTGTATTTCACTCCTTGTATTTCCTGCTTTCAGCACTATGCATGCTGAGAGGAGATAAACCTACAAAAGGGGCTTGTGCTTTTATCTGTAGCAGCTGTACCAAATACATGATGATGATAGGTCATTCTTAAGTACATACCATTCCTATTACTTCAAATCAACGATGGAAACTATTGACTTTTAAAAAACACAGAATACCTTGTAAGAAATTCTTCACATTATAAAATTGTCTGAGATGTCTAGCTGATTTAGGGTGGATGTTTCCAAATTACAGAATAAATATGTTACCAGAAAAAAGTTTTCAGATTTTGCTGAGTTATTCACATCTATAGGCCTTTCTGCCATGAGCTCCTGATTGTGATAATTTTTTTCTATTAACTAAAGCTAAATTTTTGCATTCTTAAATCAGATAGCTGATTAAAAGAGCACTTTACATGCATCTGCTATCCTGTATAAATTATCAAGACAAACTCTTTTATTGCTTATGACTTAAAATATGTATTTAAAATTTTTCCAGGTCACAGCTTCCCAGCTCTCTGCATCCAGTAATAAGTGTTCAATCCTGATTCTAGCAGACGGTGAGAATGAAAAAAGCAAATGGGTAGGAGTGCTCAATGAATTGCATAGGATCTTGAAGAAGAACAAACTCAAAGACCGCTCAGTCTATGTTCCCAAAGAAGCTTATGATAGCACCTTACCCCTCATCAAAACAACACAGTCAGCAGCAATCATAGGTATGAAATGAGTAAGAAGAAATCTCTGAGAAAAAATTCTTCTCTTAGATTCTAATGTTGCCAGAAAAAAGCAGAGTAATGTAGTTAATTCATGATGGCCTCCATGATGGGTTTGCTTAAAACATACTTTTTAAAGAAAAATATGTTAAATTACATTGTTTACTGAAAAGAGAATAATATGTCGTGTTTTTATCCCATATGGAAATATGTACGAGAGAAGTACAAAGTATGGCCCGGAAATTATGTCACATCTTTAAAAATATACATACACATAGCTATAAGCCATTTTGGCTAAGCATTAAACATTACTCTTTTGTTACTCTGTAAACGTAATTCCTTAACTGGACAGATTTAGAACTACAGAATAGGTGTCAATCACAGATTTTACAAAAATCTGCATTTAAAAAAGAGAGAAAAAAATGGAGAGCTGAAAATAAAGTATTTTAAAATGCTACTGCACAAAGTATGTTGAGCAAAGATTATTTAAATGTGATTTTTTATTTATTGCAAAGTAAGTGGTATACATAAGTACTTTGAATGATTTCTTAAAAATATTTTTCTTGTGTTACTTCTACTAACAGGAGAAATGGAAAAAGACTTATTTTTTCAAAAAAATGAAAGACCATTTTTTTTCTTCCTTTTTTAGATGTGTTTATTTTGGCTTTATATTTGTTTATTTCAAGATATTAAAAAAAAGTCTCTGTTCATCAGAATTATCACATTTGTTGAAAAAATATTTTAAAAGAAAACTAACCTTTTTTTTCCCCTTTGTTGATATCATAGACCATGAAAGAATAGCACTGGGGAATGAAGAAGGGTTATTTGTTGTGCATGTCACCAAAGACGGTAAGAGATTCGGAACTGGTAATAATTTCCCTTATATTAAATAACCAGAAAGTGATTTTGTAAGCCTTGTTCTCTTACGATATCCTCTAGTTTCATTTTTCTCAATTTACTTTATTACAAGTTGGACAGCCCCATGTGAGAGCAGATAATCAAGAAGCTGTTCTCTGTGCTTTCAGTTTTGGGTATCAGTTCCAGTAACAAAGATCCATCATCTGGAATGCAGCTGAAGGTTTTATTTCCTTGTTTGAAGCAGACTCAAAATTGAATTCAGGCCAGGTCGGGTCTTTGTCCAGTCAGGTCTTGAAAATACTTAAGGTCAGAGATTTCACCACCTCTCTGGGCAGCTTGTTGCAGTGTGTATTTCACAATGAAACATTTTCTCATATCTAGCTGGAACATCCCCCGTTCCAATATGTGACTTTTTACCTCCTCCTCTTCTGCTGTGCATCGCAGTAAGGTGCTTGGGTTGGACTTCTGTGTAACCTCCTCCTTGGTATTGGAAATGAAACCTTATGGTCAGTTATGTAGAGACATAACAGCAGATGCCAAAGCTAATTCAACAAGCAACATGTTTAATTGTACAATTTAGTTCTTTGAGGATTTTTCTTTATTCAGTACTTTAGTGGCTATAAAATGTTTTTTCAATTAATTCTAAAATTATACTGCAGTTGTTATTACATAGGATCTGTTCCTCCCTTTTTCTGATGAGAAGTCAAAGGATTATCCAGCACTGGCGTATCTGGTGTAATTAAAATACAAATTACAATTCTGTATTTTTAAATATATATTAAGGGAGCAATAAAGGGGATTTCTTGTAGTTTATCCACTACAAATACTTCTTATACTTTTGATACTTTTCAATCAATTCACACTTCACTGTTATCATTTTTGTTGTGTTTTTTTAGAGATTATCCGTGTTGGTGACAATAAGAAGGTTCATCAGATTGAGCTTATCCCAAATGAACAGCTCATTGCAGTAATCTCAGGACGAAACCGTCATGTGCGGCTTTTCCCCATGGCAGCGCTGGATGGAAGAGAGACTGAGTTTTATAAGTTGGCAGAAACAAAAGGCTGCCAGTCAATAGTTTCTGGACACGTACGCCATGGAGCCTTTACATGCTTGTGTGTAGCTATGAAAAGGCAGGTCCTCTGTTACGAACTAAATCAGAGCAAGACACGCCACAAAAAGATCAAGGAGATCCAAGTTCAGGGGAATGTCCAGTGGATGTCAGTCTTCAGTGACCGTCTTTGTGTAGGCTACCAGTCAGGTTTCTTAAAATATCCCCTTCATGGAGAAGGCAGCCCATACAGTCTGCTCCACCCAGATGACCACACACTATCATTTATCTCACAGCAGCCAACTGATGCCATCTGTGCAGTCGAAATCTCAAATAAAGAATACCTGCTGTGTTTTAGCAGCGTAGGGGTTTATGTTGATTGCCAGGGCCGAAGGTCTAGACAACAAGAATTGATGTGGCCTGCAACTCCATCATCTTGCTGTAAGTTGCTCCGTGTGTCAGTCTATTTGTTATTATACATAGAAGTGATCGCTGCTTGTATTAATATCCCCAGGATGTGAAATTCAAGGAAAATTACTCAACAGGTAAATGAACACTCAGCTTCTGTGTCAGCAGTTCTAAATCTAGTCAAGAGGATTTAATCCTGATCTCATTTATACTAGTTTTGACAGCTCTGTAACAGACTTGTGCTGCTGTAGCTAGTGCAAAGAGAAACCAAGGGCCAGGATTTCTAGGTCAGTCACCTGATGTCCTATTTCTAAACACCAGCCTGATCTCTAAAACAGCCGTAGGCCCTAGAGAGGCTAGTGGGATCCTTTTGCATTTGCTACAGCTGAAACTAGACTGTTGCTGTTTAAAGCCTAAAAATTTTATTATACTTTGGCTCAGCATTGTTATTTGAATTGCTCAAAGATAACAGGATCTGGTCATTAGACTTGTCTTTCTCTTAATGGTACTTATTCTTGCTTACTGATTTTTTTTTCCTTTTGTTGCTCTTTCATTCTCTCAACTCTTTTCTCATTCATCTTCTCTCTTTCTTTTTAATTTTCTTTTATTCTTTTTTTTCCATATTTTCTGAACTACAGCATAGGAGTAGAAAATGTATTTCAGTGGTGTAGAAAATGTATTTCCTAACATCATTGGGAAAAAAACTGAAAATTTTCAAGATTTCCTCTTCTAGTAAGAACTGTGTTAAACATTTATTGCATGTTTACTCAAAGCTGGGACTTCATAATTGTGACAGAGGAAAGAGAAAGCTGCAGTGCTTGTCTTCCTCTTTTTAATATCTTTCTGAATGCAGATAAAGATTAGACAAATTTGTCCTCAGATTATATGAGCACAGTCCTACGTTGATTTTTAAGATAGTCTGCCTTCTTCACTGTGACAACACTAGTCACGTTGCAGAGGAGAGTAATGTGTCCTCTGGTCTGAATGAAGCCCCATCTCAAGAAGAACAAAAAACAAGAGGAATAAGTTTTTACAGCCTGTATGTCACTTCTGTTTTTCAAGCAAGAACACGATTATTATGATGTCAGAACTCAGAAAATGAGCGAGTCAGAATAAAAGATTAAGTAAATGAATAAAAAAGTTATTTTCACATGTAGACTTTCTATACTGGCCATTGACATTTGTGCAAGTTTTTTCATTGCCTTAAATGAAGTGACTTGATGGCATTCAAATTCAGAACAGAGGTATATTTTATAGCAAATAGTGTTACATATAAACACAAGGTTGATGCTCTTGTTAATCTTGGCAGACTATGGCAGCTTTCTTGCCAACGTGGAAGTACTGAATTCTCCTTTAGATGTCCCAGTGGAACAAATTTCATGCTTAGAAAATGTGCCAGATGAGTAGCATAGAACTCCCTTTACAATGTGAAAAATTAGAGAAGAGAATTTAAACTAGCAGGAAATATGAAGACTCTACTGACTGTATCATGGTGCTTAATTTTAACTGATATTCATTTAGTACACGGTCCAAACACTAAGCACATTCATTCAAAGGACGGTTATTAAATAACAAGAATACCTACCACATCATGTACAAAACACAGAATCTTAAAAATAGGGTTTTTAGAGGAGAAAAATATTTAACAACATCAGTGGTAGAGTAAGTTGTATTTCCTTGTAGTTCATGAAGTGGTTTGGTTCTGCAATGTTAAAAGAAGAGTCTTCTGAAGCTTTTAGAAGTTGGGTTTTTTTGGTGGTGGTTTGCCTTTGCAATAAATTTAATGGCCATTTTTTTAGTTAAAATTTATTTTGAAAACTAAGGTTGTTTTTAGATTGTGCTTTGTGGTGGTGGTGGTGGTTTAGTTTTGCTTTTTCTTATAAATACTGTTAAACCATAAGGAATTGTATGTCGTGAAGCCTGTGTAAAAGCACATGACTATATGCCTAATCATTCCATCTCAGGTTACAATGCACCGTACCTCTCTGTGTATAGTGAAAATGCAATTGATATCTTTGACGTGAATTCCATGGAGTGGATTCAGACTATTCCTCTCAAAAAGGTAACTTGCTCTTTTGATATCAGTTGAAGAATGTGCCTAGACTTTAGTATTGCTTTGCTACATTCATACTTTTTTTCTTTTTAAGGACATTAGAGTTCATCATTAAAACTGCTTGTTTAAACATAATTGAACTAAAAGGAAAAAAGGAAGAAGTGTTTGAAAACTGGCACTACCTTGATATTTAGGAGGTGTTTGCTCAGCTGGAACAGGCTTCCTAGCAAGGTGTTTGATGACCCATGCCTGTCTGTGTTCATTTGGATAATGCCTTTAATAATATGCTTTAACTTTTAGTTAGCCCTGAAGTGGTTAGGCAGCTGGAGTTGATGATCTATGTAGATCAAAGATCATCCGACTGAAGTAATCTAATTCCAACTCTAAAGCTGTATTGGGAGAGGGAAGGGAAACAGTTTATCCTGGATGAAAAACAAAAGCAAAGGAACAGCTCATCCTGGATGTCATCTCTAAGCATGTGGAAGAAAAGAAGGTGATCAGGAGTAGTCAACATGGCTTCACCAAGGGGAAATAGTGCTTAACCAATCTGATAACCTTCTACGATGGAATGACTGGCTGGGTAAAGGAGAGAAGAGCAGTGGATGTTGTCTACCCTGACTTCAGGAAAGCTTTTAACACTGAATGGGGAAAAGGATTTGTTTCCAACAATTTACAGACTATTTGGAGAATGGATTTTTTTTTCCTCATGAAGCTGTACATCACAAGTATCGTTAGGTTTTAGCAATCTGTATATGCTCTTAAGTCACAAAGTGTAATTGTGGCATGATGCTAACACAAAATAAAATCGTAGTGCTTTCTGCATCTGATAGACCAAAACTGTATTATTACATGAAGTATTTTATGGAACAATTAATTTAAATGCTGGTAGGAATGTTGTTATGCCTATGGCTTTAAGTGGAATTTTAGGCAACTCCTTGTGTACTGGATCTCCAAACAGAAGTTGAAGATCTAAGATTGTCCTTTCCCCTGTTTTGTGGCTATAACGACTCTCAGTTGTTACCTCTGAGAGCAGGCATGTGTCATTGGATACTGCTTCCTCCAGGCTGTATTTCTTCTGTGGAGTAGGCTTTGCTCTGGCCAATTACACTGTTCTGCTCCCTGGCTGCCTTTATAACAGTGCTCCTTTCATAAAGATTAGAATGCTCCTTGGAACTTCCAGAATAAGATGCACTATTTAAATATGAGTTATTATTAAAAGATTGGTTTTCCTTCTTTCAGGTACGACCCTTGAATACAGAAGGATCGCTCAACCTTTTAGGATTGGAAACAATTAGGTTAATATATTTCAAGAACAAAATGGCAGGTAAGTAAAAAGGAGCCAGTTTTCATCATGCAAATTTTTGTTTAGAAAAAGCATTTTTCTCTTGGCCTGAATCTCTGTGCATTGTAGAAAGTTGCATATATGCATACATCTCTCAAATGTGTACTTGTTAGTCTGGGAGAAAGCCATGTTTATATATTACACAGTGATTGCAATGATACAGATATCTGGTAGGCAGGTAGCCTGATTTTTTTTCCTTTTGAATAGTCAATAAAAATATAAAAAATACTTAAAATAGAAAACAGAATGACTAGTTGTTCCCCCACATCTGAGATAGCCTGCCAAAACACCATCTAAAAATACTTGCACAATATAGGGCTTTAATAATGATCTTGGCAGTGCTGAATTGAAATTAATCTTATACTTCACCTAAAGAAACCTTTCCCAAAGGTCAGAAAACAAACGTTTTATACTGTGAATTTTTTTAAAGTATGTTCTCCTTGAAAGGGGAAAATAAAGGTTTTGTTTGAAAGAATTAATATTTATTTTGAGAAATATGGTTGTGGCAGAAGGGTGACAAGAAGGGTTAAGTCTGCTTTTGTTTAACAGAGTAGACGGTGACCAAGAAGACCCCTAAATCAAGGAGCATATATTCAAACTTGATGGAAAATGGGTGGTGTGCTACATTAGCAAAAGTAGAAAGAGGAAATGTCTTTGAATTCAAATTCCATGAATGCCTAATGAAGTTTCTGGATCATTTTCGTATTGATTCCAGAGGGCGATGAGCTGGTAGTTCCTGAGACATCAGATAACAGCCGGAAGCAAATGGTTCGAAATATCAACAATAAGCGCCGTTATTCATTCAGAGTACCAGAGGAGGAGAGGATGCAGCAGAGAAGGTCAGTATGCAGCCTGTACTTGTCTTCTGCACATGCCTGTGGGTCCTGAAGAACAGTGGGTGATGCCAATGTAGTAGTACTTCACTTGCTGCTTTCTGGAATGCCCATTCAGATGTTTCTGTGTCTTCACGAGCGTGTTAATCCTCTGTATAATTTCTGTTAATACCAGTTTAGAAATGGATATACGCTGGTTACACAAGTAATTTCATTAATACAAATCATCTGAAACAGCTCTAATTTGGAATGCAAGTTTCCACATACTGTATGTAGGGACACAGGTGTGCACATACATTGTATATGGAAAGATCTGTAATAAACACTTTCCAAAAGGAGATAACGGTGCATATATATTAATTATAGTCAGACTTTGTTCTGCTTTTCATTCTAGAAAGGCAGTTCTACGCTCAGCAGTATTCCAAAGCACATGCTTTTCAGATTTATTTAACTACATTAACATTCTGTAAATTTCAGAAAACTCACCTTCAGGGGGCATAGGACTGCACGACATATTTCTAAATAGAAGTCTTCAGCAGGTCACAAAAACTTTCCTAAATGGCAGTTAAATTAGGTTTGCACTATTCATTCACAGTGTTCACAAAGCATGTTACTGTCCGTTTACTATCACCCACTGAGGATGGCCTACTACTGTGCTAAACTACTCTCCAAGTACTTCAGGTTTCTAACTTTCAACTTCTTTCATGAGTGACTGGCTCTCAGCTTTCTTTTCTTTTTGGCTCTAAGAAAAGTAATATGTGTGTGCAGTGGAGAAAAAATTCTAGTTCTTGTTCTTGACTTTTCTGAGCTGATTGTGGTTTGGTCTTTTAAAATTGTATTTATTCTGAGCTCTGAAATGCCTACTTTTGGAGAACTTGTAATGCCATTCTGACCACAGACTGAGAAAGGTACCGCAGTATTACTTTAATTCTGTTCTCTTATTTTCTCCTTCGTTTTCATCTCTGCTTTGTAATACAGCGTCACAAGTGGATTCTTTTGCTCATCTTACAGAGCTTTTTATCAGCTCATAGTGGTTGTATATTTTGTGACTTTTAGTGACTATTGGGTGTGGGCTGTTAGCCTGCAAGATATCATTCATTTGTTCTGGCCCTTAGCCCTCTCTTCAAGCTGGAACTTTGCCAGCTTGCTTGTCCATGCCAGCGCTGATAGCAAGAGTTTGTTATTGCTAACATGGTTAAATAGTTAATTTCCATTTTAAGATAGCTGATAATCAAAGCTATAATTATTTTTTTAAACGGCTATCTTCACCTTGAACAAAATATCTAAACAGTATTTTCTTTTCCAGGGAGATGCTACGTGATCCAGAAATGAGAAATAAATTAATTTCTAACCCAACTAATTTTAACCACATAGCACATATGGGTCCAGGTGATGGTATTCAAATTCTCAAAGACCTTCCAATGGTAAGTGCAAAAGTACATGTGAGAATGACTGACTGCAACAGAGGCTGCAAATAAGAGAAAGACAACTACAATTTTAAATATATGTTCAGAGTGTTTGATTAATTTCATATTGGGAACAGTGTAACTAGGGAATGGATGCTGTTTGTGATAAAATTTACATGAAGAGGATGACACTTAAGCGTTGATGGCAGGGGAAGGATTAACTAATGCCTCTTGGGTTTTAAGACAGGTTGGCTTCTCAGTGTTGGTTTTAGCTTTTATAGCATTTAGAAAGGTAAAAAGAGGATTTTAGCCTGGATACATTGTGGAAATGGAAAGAGAATTTTTTTTTCTCCATGAACTATGTTACTGTAGGTTCAATTCCTTTCTTTTCTTCCCATCCTTAACTGCAGCTTAGCCTCTCTCTCTGCAGCCTCTTCTCAGATAGTGAACCTGTGGCAGTTTAAAAGCATGTAGTGTCCAAATTTCTTTCAATGAGTAAGATGCGATTTTTCATTTTCTCTCCAAATTAAGTAGATTCAGTGAAACAGAACTTCTTAAATGAAAACTGTCCTTTAAGTAAAAATGAAGACAAAACTTGTAATAGCACACACGTGTGTTTCCACGAAGCCTTTTTAAGGAAATACTCAGCAGGAAGTTAGTGAAGTTAGTGAAGTTTTTGATGAGCTACAAATTAATATTTAGTTCAAAGGAGATAATCACACTGCTCACTTTAGGCTACACTGAACATCTATCTTATTTATGTGTTCTGTATTGCTTTCTAAACAATGGTTTTTCATCCACAATAGATTCAGGATATGATAATTAACTCTGTAAGAAAGACTACATAATACTATTAACAGCTGATATGAGTACCTCCATAAGACATAGGCGTATATAATTAGTACAGCAGCGCTGTCTAAAATGATCATCAGTATTACTTAGAGTTTACGCAGAAGGCAGGAAGTAGGAGGGCTTTTCAGTATCTGAAAAAATAAAAGGAAACAACAATAAGACTGGAAAAGAAAATGTGCCATGCAGTTGTACTGGCTTTGGAGCTAAAGAGCTTAACTTCTGGTTTCCAGATACTCATTTCTGCAAAAAATGGTCCTTCTGTGTTATGTTTTACATACTGATCTTTACATCTTTGAAGTCTGCATCTTGAACTGGAGCCCTTTGACACCGTCTTTTACTTGTATGAGGATAGGCAAGGAGAGGAAAAGATTTCCTTTAAATTTCATACTAGAGACACTTAGAAAAGGCTCTCTATAACAAATCAGTGCAGCTGAGCAACAAACAGTAGTGTGTGTATTTATAATGAATTAAAAATTAAAGGAAGCAGGCTGGTTCTAAAAAACGCAAGACAAATCCAAGGGAAGTTGGCTGAAGGCCAACGCACATCTCACCTGGATGTGTATATACATGTGTCTGCTGTTTAGTGATCATTTGCTTCAGGGCAGGATGCAGATCAGAACTTCTTTTCAACTCTTCCCTTACTAGTGTGCTCTTTCAAATATTTCTGGCTCTAGTCAAGTAGAGAAAATAATTACTAATGATAAAGGTAGGGCAAAAGATGTCTTATTTCATGAGTGTTGGAAGTTCTTGAGAATGAAAAGCTGAGAGGATTCTTAATCAAGCCCCAAATCTGGAAGTGTAAAATGAGGAAATACTTTACCTATAGATGGGGATTTTCGAGACTCTTATCTGGATTAATATTTCTTGAGCCGTATCAGCCTTGTATTAGCTAAAAGGTCATATTTGGAAATAGGATTGGTAATTTGCTTCTTACCAATCAGTACAATGTTTTGAAAGAAATTTAGGAATCGTTTTCTATGCTTAATATTGATGAGAAGACATTAGAAAATGTTTACGCTGTAAAACTGATTTCTGCACTTGTTTCACTGCTGCATCTTTTTTAAAATGTTATTATTAAAGCCTCTTTTATTGTAAGTAGTCTTAATGCTGGGAGAAGTCATTGCAGATAAAGCAAATTTGATAATTACTTTTATATTTTCAGTTAGAAGGTAAAGAATACTCTTCCATTCCTGTGTATGGCTTAGCTTAGTATGCTTCAGAAGACAATGTATTTATTTTTAAAGAAATATGGGAAAGATTGCTGCCTTTTACTTTGCAAATGCTTATTTCTGTGTACCAGAAGAGATGATAATATACATTTTTGCAGGTAGAGTGCTTCCACTAGGGGGACTAAGCAGTGCAAAGCTAATAGTTTTCTCAAATTGTCTTCATCCAACTACTTTAGGAGATGTTGCTTTTGAAATGTTGGACTACAGAAAGTGGATGAAAATACTGAACTGAGCCTTTTTCCTTGCTGTTTCTTCTGACTTCTTTGAGCAATTTCAAACGTGGCTGGATCTACCGATAGGAATTTGTTCTTCCAGCTGGGGTTTCTGCTGAAGTCAGTATAGTGTTACGTAGGCAGAAGGGCCCTTATTGATAGGGTTTAATAGAGAACAGATATTTTAATCTCTTCTTTGGATGAGATTGTCACATTTTAATAGCCAGCTCAGCCTAGCTTTATCTTACATCTGTGGATGAACTTTATAGCAAATGACAATTTTTATTTCCATGTATGTGTTTGTATATTTGTATTTATTATATACATATACATATGCATAAAGTGAATCCCATCAAAACCCATCCCTGCGGTCCCATTAGCCTGCCTCTGCTACCTTTGTCAGGTGAAGTGCCTAAAATTGAGCAGAGCACAGAATTAGACGTGGTGGCAGTGTCTATTGTGTGGCCAGGTTGCAATATCCTGGGAGGGCAGGTGGGGCACACACGTGGGCTGCCTTCACCCACGGCGTAACTGCCTCCTGGATGCAGTGCCCTGGGAGCTTCCTTGCTCCCAGCATAATGCTTTCCTTAATGATGTCTTTTGGAAGACCAGCTTCAGAGAGTTTAATTTGTACTGTAAAAGTACAAAATGAAAATCAGATAAATGGAGAGTTTAAAATTATTCCTGGCTATTTGATATGTTGTGTGCAAAACAGACACCTACATATGCACAGCATGGTTGTCTGCATGTGAGAATGTCCTTGCTGACGCAGCCACACAAGGGAAAAAGACGCTTTCTCTGTGCGTTCTTTCCAAAGTCTTGCAACAGGCACTTGATACGAGCAGTGAGATATATTTATGGTAAATTGCAGTCTTTTTGCCTAGTCCTGTGTCCTCTCCATAATGGACACTCTTGACTTCAGCATAGCCCTGTGTTTGCACAGAAGTGAATATGCCCAAGACTGAGTGAGGTCAGATTTAAAAGAAAATATATTAGGTGTAATCAAACAACTGTAAGTTTGCATCCTTCTTCCCTTCATCGCTATGAGTTACTTAAGAGTTTGGCTTTGACAAGCAAGTTTGTGGGCTAAGCCATAACAGAAACCAGAAATTCTTATTTGCTGTTAGCAGAGTTGTAATCAGTACATGTTTGTCTTTTATTGATGTGGATGCTAGATTGGGGTCACTCTACTGCTTTGTACAATTTAGAATTGTTCCTGTTAGTGTATCCCCAAACTTATTTATGTACGTGTTTTTCTTCCCTAGCAGCCTGTCACCAATTAACTGGCCGTACAGTCTGGCCTCCCTTCTGCCCTCTTGTCCCTTGAAGCCACTTTATCGTGGATGCTCCTTAGTAGTGAAGATCTGAAATCTGGAACTGCACTTACTGCAGCACAGACTACCGCTCTGTGTCCATCAGATTTACAGGATTGATTTTGCTTTCATATTCTGCATGCCTATTTTACATACAAAAGCTAGTCTCAACTGCCATGATATTTGATCATTAATGCTTCAGTTTGACCTCATTATACATGAGCCATTATACTTCCATCACAGATTATGTGTGAAGCTTTGCTTGTTTGAAGTGAGAACCTCTCAGAGTAAATGAATACTTAAACGTATTTGATATTCTTTAAAGACAGTGGGAACCTCATGCATGTATCTAATGGCAGAGTCCATGGAGAGAGATCCATGAAGGATTGTTTTTAAAATGTTGCCATGTCGTGGCTTTTTCACATTCATGAATGGCTAAATATTTTTATTGTCTGCAGTTGGCCTGCCCTTGGCTTTTTAGCTTTTTAGACACTCCCTTTTCTCCCTCATTGGCTTTTAAGAATGTAGCTGGCTTTGCTGCCAGTTCTATTGGTAGCAGGTATCTCAGTGAAGTCTGCGTTCATGGACCATTATTGGAATGGTGGCTTCTCGTACTCATATTTAGATGCTGCTAAACTTAGTAGAAACAATTTAATATATATTATATATTACGTGCCATAATGTGTTCATTGATGTTTCAGTTAACATGCAAAGCCTCATAATGCCTATGCATTCAAAAAATATTTAATTTGGATTTTAGCAGCTGAGAGAAATGAAGAGAACAGTAACAATAACGTTTGATGATATATATTGGGATGTGATTTAATGTTCATCCAAACTTTGCTATATTCCACATACAAAAAGTAGTGCCTTAGGTTTAGTAGAGGGGTAAGCTGAATTTTTACCATATTTTATTTCAGTAAGTCCTAGCATTTCTAATGTTACTCGGACCTGTTTCTTTTAAGGTGATGAAATCAGTTGGATAAAGGGAAGAGAAAATTAGGAATGGTGTTCCGATTTGCTGGTGGCCTTTGGTTAAACCATCCATTCAGCAGGCTGACCTGCTGAAAACATACAGATGGCACAGGGAGTGAGATCAAGCCTTAAAATGCTTTTCTGTTAAATCTGGATTTAGATGAATTTGAATAACGAGCACTTGTGTCAGCATGTTCTGAAGAGATCAATTCCAATTTTTTCCTGCTTAATTTGCCCGATTACTTTTCTCTCCTTTTTCTTTATGTCACACTTTGGGGGCACGTTGCTCGGTTGACCTGTTAAAAACATTTGAATTTCCCAATACTTCTGCTCTTTATATGATAAGGGCCTACTCTTCTGGAGTGCAGAGACGTCAGTGCAAAGTCTGTTCACCACTGCAGCGCTGTCAGGCTCAGTGGGCACACAGGAGGAAATAGGCCTTGTGTTCTCTGTGTACGACAGGGTAAATTGTCCCAGTTGTCTGACACTAACCAGCTCACCTTCCCACCCAGTCTGTGTCCCTTTCCTGTTGAAACACTGTTCACACCTGTTAGAAATACTCTGTGTTTGTTGTATGGGTGATACTTAATTTTAATGGAATCGCTAAAATGCATGACTAATAGAAGGAAATCTCTTACGATCTTTAACTGTTGTGTATTCTCATCTTTTTTCTTCCCACACCATCTCACCTGTGTTCACCTTCCTTTGTGTTATGTCTGTTTTAGATTGTAAGCTCCTCAAGGCAGGGAACTGATGCTTCTTAACTGTCTGTAAAGCACCTTTTATAACTGTGGTGCTCTTTGAAATATCAAATTCTAATAAATATTAGAATTTATTCCCAATGAGTTAAAAGTTGTTTTTTAATGTTTTAGCAACAGCAAGGGCAACAGGCCCAAGTGACACCATCTAAGGAAAGTACTCAGAGGGCTGGGGGTAACTGTGTAAGAACCGGTGCTTTGACAAGTGAGCAGGGTTGCTGTTTGGCTGTCCTTCAGTGTTTGGCTGCTTTTGCAAACTGCTGTTGCTGGTGTAACCTGCACAACCATCCTTCATTGCTTTCTCTTCCCGTTGTCTCTGATAGCAGCACTCCCCTTGTCAGTTCCCTCATCATCGGTCCCGTATGGTGTGCTCTCTGAGCAGCTTTGAACACATCTGCCACGTGACTGTTAATTCAGCTGAAAAATCCCTCTCTTACAATTCCATAAGTGCTGCATTTCCCCCATCTCCTCACTCTGTCCTGGGTACTCCAAACTTATGACTCTGAGGGTATGGACAGCTGAGCTCACCGTACTAACACTGTAACTTTCCTTTTGCCTGGCTATTAACATGGGAGAAAAACCCTTGTGAAGTGGTTTCCTTCACCCCCTAACTTTCTTCTGTCCCAGCTGATTTGTTTTCTGCTGTCAACTTTGGGCTTTCCACAGCTCTGACATGCCGAGAAACAGATTCTTCATGGCCTTAAAGAGAAAAAAAGTGTGTAACAACTGGGCTGAACCTTTTGCTGTGAAAATTGCATTTTAATCACCAGGAGGATCTGGGAATTTTTTATCCTTTTTTGTTCCACAGTGCCCATCCTCCAGCAGTCAGTGGCAGGGACGAGATGCTGTGTATCAGGTTGCGTTAGGAAAAGGTACTGGATGTGTCTCTGTTGCACCAAGCTTCCAAACGGTTTGTGATGAAATCATGTGGAGTGCAAGAATTTACACAGATGAGAGACACAGGTTGTGCCCAGACACAATCTAGGTTCAAGTACGTGAATGAAGTTGAAACATGTACAAGCAGGAAGATCAAAAATTAAAGATAACACCATCTTGTCCATACAGATCCTCTTAATCCTAGTGGTTTTAATCAGTGACCAAGGTAAAATACTGTGCTGTAGATACCCTTCCAGCTGGAATGTAAAATCTGGGGGGTGGAATTGGTACTTTCTTTCTTTTCATGTATTGTGCATCCCGGTCTGAATACGTGAGGTTGGTATGTCCTGTGGCGATTCAAGCCATACTAAAACACTTACACAAGTACTTGCCAGCATGTTGTAATTACGTACCGTGCTGGGGCCTCTAGTTCTGCTTAGGACAGGTTTGCAGGTAAATCAGAAATCGTCTGTGAGGTATACGTGTATAACGGTGGGTGGTTGCTCAGGGCTTGCGTGTGTCTGGGCTGGGCCCCCACCGTAATGGAAACGCTGCTGTTGGGTTCTGTGACCTCCAGACACTCTTCAGACACTTGCAGCAAACCTTCACTGCCAGACTGCTTCACTGTTCTAGACCCCTACCACTGGGAAGGGTTTTAGATACATTCCTACAAACCGCGCTGGAGAGAATTTAAAAATGCAGATGAAAGAACAATGGATTTTTCATAAGGTTCCAAAACCAAATTGCACACCTGAACTTGGACTGGCCACGTGCACAGTCACCTGCCACTGCTGGGTAACGGTCACAGCCATTAATATCCAAAACCAGAGTTGCAGCGTTTTGGAAAACATACTTCTTGGTGCCGGGTCTGCATCCATCCTGGCTTTCCTGTTGGAGGAGAGGTGCAAGTATACAAGAGGAATGCTTCATCAAAACGCAAAAGAAAATGGAAAAAAAAAAAAAAAAACTTGTTAAGCAGAAATGAATTTGTTTCTCTGTTAGAGGGCCATTGTAGGGTCACTGAAGTGTATTTCAGTGGGGGTTAATTTTCCTGCTAGCTTTTGGACTGTTACTCCAGATGAGGGGGTTTTGTCTCTCAAAGTAAAACAAGCACAGGTTTCATTTTTTCCCCTTTAACTTCCTGCATTTTCCTGCTCGAGAACTACTGCTAACAACTGCCAGCTATTTTGTCTTTGACTCTTTCTGCATTATGTGCCTATCACTTCCAGGATTTTTTTGGTCCAAACCGCCAGGGTCTCCGGCATGTACTTAGTTCATTTTTAGATCAAAGAACAATAGATTTGCTCTGTGGAGAAACTTTCTACAAGCAATTACATGGACGTTGCAAACTGAGGTCATGAAAAGTAATTGTCAGCAGCAACACTAATAAAATAAATTAGTCTTTTTAACATACTCCTTCCTTCCTTCCCCTGATGCCTGTAGGTTATCTATTCAGTTAAGGAGGCAGATTGCCTTGTCATTAAATGTAATTGCTCTCCTTGCAAAATTAGATGTTGTAGGTTTATCCAAGTACGAAGCGCCTTCCATGAAACTTCGGTGTGCTAATTGCAGTGCACACATTTCCTGGTGCTGCTCTTGGCTTTCCGTTTTATTTCTCAAAACACAACAATAACCTCTTCCCTAGAGTATTTGTTCCTTTGTGTAGCATCGGAGGAGCCTCTGGTCTTTATGCACAGCCAGGAGGAGCCTCTCGTCTTTATGCACAGGTTGCTCACGCTCCAAGCTGTAACTCAGATTGTTCATTGCATGGTTAAGGACAGGAGCACAGATTTAGTATTTGGTGCTACAAAGTAGGTTGTTTGTTCTCATCTGTGAAAAAGAAAAAAAAAAAAAAAGGTAAGCAAGAGGCAGCAGCAGGATCCCACAAGTGATTTAAAATAGAACTGTATAAGCCTTTGGGTATAAATCCTCACTGACAACACTGCAGAAGCGGTTACGGGGAGAATTAAACAGGGCTTTTCCCTTGGTAAGGTCTCTGATACTCTTTTTGGTGTTTGGGAGAGATTTTAAATTCTTCTTTGTTTTTCGAGTGTTAAAAATGAGCCGTTTCTAGTCCACTGGGGAGATGAAAAGCAAAGATTTGAGTGTAGTAGCAAGGGGGTCTGTGATAGCAATGACTCTAAAAGTCACTGTAAAATTGGAGTGACAGCAGATTGGTAACAGTTGTCTGATAAAGTTTGCACTATATAATACTTATTCGTCGCAAAGCCTTTATCTAAATATCCACCTTAAAATATATCCAGAGCAATGGTTGGTAGCTGAAAGTCTCTGAGAATACCCAGGGGTGGTGGGTGGGGGAATCTTTGTTCTGGTCTGAAATTTGCATAACATCGCAGCATAAATAGGCATTGCAATAGAAAATGTTGTTTTATTGTGCTTTATTTACCTTATCTGAGAGAGAGGATGGGAAAATAACTAAATATGGCTAGGAAGAACTGAACAGTTATTGCAGGAGCTATTTTGTAAAGTGGAAATAAAGTAATGCTCGGAGCTACCTGCAGGTCTTTTCACATTCTGCATCTGTAAATGTTCCCTAAACCAAATTCTGGTTAATGGTAATGACTTAATAGTAGAAATCTTGTTAGTCTTGTGTTTAGGCAGAGATGAAATGATGAGAAAGGGTATCAGAAATCCTGGGTTAAAAACCAGCTCATCTTTAGGCTAACGAAGCTGAGAATCCTTTTTCCCCACAGTTAGCTATAAGTTAACAGAAGCAGAAATAAAATCTCCAATTAGTGACTTAAAAGCATTGTTTTTCCTTCAGTTAAAGACATAACCTGCTTTTAAGGAACGGCCGTGTCCAAGCAGAGGCATTGTGTTTTATCTCTCCCCTCAGTAAAGGACCGCTTCAGTCCGGTAATAATTCAGCAAATCTCGCTGGAACTCTTAGGTAGTGGTAATGGAAATAAGTAGAAAAACTGATGGCGGGTGCTCTGGTCATCCTGTTTGAGCAGGCTGAAAACACGAGGCAGATTCTTACTTTGGTTCAATTGATGGAGGTCTGGAGAAATGCTGGTAATTCCTTCAGAATCACCTGAGTAATGGAAGATTGATCCAGTAGGTGTTACAACTCTGCAGGCATTAGGGATTAATATGGTTACCATATAAAGTTATGCATGCAAGCTGCAAAGGATGGTATCAAAGAGAGAAAATTTAATAAAATCCTTAGAAATGTGCTCAGAACGCATTATGCAATAAATCTTGAATTACGTCTGTAGCAACCTAAGCTTGCAAACCGTTCTTTCAAAGAAATTCTTGAACTATTAGACTCACTTCTCAGTTGTCTGCATATGTCTGCATATGTCCATGTAATTCAGCACCTTCCTAGCGTGTGCTTCCAGTCTCTGCACTAAACTGCAGAATATTAGTTTGCAAACTTTGCTGACATGCTGCTCAGACAATTCGTTTCTGGTAAGGGTGGGTTGTTAATGTGTTCTGGGGCCTTCCTTCCTAACATCCAAGGATGAGCTAGCAGTCGATAAAAGACTTGTTGTTGTGTGTCTGCATTTCAGAATCTTCGGCCTCAGGAAAGTCGGACTGTGTTCAGTGGCTCTGTCAGTATCCCGTCGATCACGAAATCCCGCACAGAACCAGGACGATCAATGAGCGCAAGCAGCGGGTTAGCAGCAAGTAAGCAAACAGACCTGTGTTGGTTTGGGGCTATGCACAAGTATGTCGTTTGCTTCTGTCTGTACAGCCACTAGACAGGTTTTTCAGGCGGGATGGCTAACTGTATTCCCATTGAGGGCAAGGACAGTGTTACAATCTTGCTTTCAAAGGAGCACATGAGTAAGCAGCTAGCAGTTTGAGAATCCCATGTGAAATATGTCACATTTCTAAAACTGCAGTTAGAATTAAAACGGCATTCTTACCCTTGGGACTACTTTGATGCTGCTTAAGTGTTTTAAACCATTGACAAGTTGTTCACAAGTTCCATGGTTACTGTTTTCGTTGCTGAACTGCATAGAGCTGTTGCTGCCTCTTTTGCTGCTGGTGCAAAGAGGAAGCAGAAAACTGGCTGCTGGTATGGAAGTGTTGTGTTGCACTGAATTGGAAACACCTTTCCTAGTGCTGCCATGCCACCTTGTGTGCCAGAGTCAGCACAGGTCACTGTCACCAGGCAAGTGACTAAATAACAGAGCATGTGAAAACAGCCAACAGCTTGCAGAAGGCATGTATGTCTGCTGTATGTGCTGGCGTGACCCTACCCGCTCCCTGGGGAGATGCAACTATAACGAGGCTGCCACCGCAGCAGTTTTTTCAACTGCTGTCTTTTTATGGGGAATAGTGACTGTGTGCTGTGTAAAGCATGCTAACCCTGACACGCCAAGGGAGGAACCAGAGAATCCCTAGGAAAAACTGAATCTGGCATCAGACGAAATAAAAGCCCACATCAACTGCAAGCCATGAGCTGAGCATCTTGGGTCACGTTGAAGGAAAGCAGAAATAGCTAGAGAAACAGCTAACAAATTCTTGGTACCTTGACTGGGCATCTGTAACACAGCTTAATTCCTCCGGGTGTTTTAGGATCATCTGCACAGAACGGCAGTGCGTTGCGGAGGGAATTCTCAGGAGGTAGCTATGGAGCAAAGCGTCAGCCGATGGCATCGCCCTCAGACGGCTCGTTGTCCTCTGGTGGCCTGGACCAAGGCAGTGACGCACCAACAAGGGACTACGAGCGAGAGGTGAGCGATAGCATAAAGAGGAGAAAATCGAAGCGTGTTGATAAAGACAAGGGAGTTAAATTATGTCAGGGGTTTGGTTGGTGTAAGAATTTCTGCACAGAGAAGGCCGATCAAGCATCAGAACAGGCTTCCCAGTGAAGTGAGAGAGTCCTCATCCCTGGAGGTATTTAAGAGGCTTGTAGACGTGGCACTAAGGTACATGGTTTAGTGATAGGACTTGGTAGGTCAGGTTAACAGTTGGACTTGATAACCTTGAAGGTCTTTTCCAACTTAGATGATTGTACAATTCTATTCTAACTCTGTTCCTAGTCCGTAATGTGTAGAAAAATCTCTTTGCACTCCTTACCTATAGATACAGGGATAGTGAGGTTCCCAAAAGTACAGGCCCAGTAGACTAACAGCTTGGTAGCAGCATCTCACGGCTTGAAGTGGTGATACTACTTCTGCCCTTTATTTGCAGACTCAGAAGCTATATTAGCAAATATTTCACAGCAGGCATTTTGTCATGGTACTCAGAGTGCCTGAAGTTAATGAGGTAATTTATGAATTATCATATAATAATTTCCTTTAGAGCAGAAACTGGATTTAATCATTTTTATTTTGTGCAAAACAAGACAATCATTTTGACAGGATGACAATCCTGCCCAGTGCTAAACTCAGTCCCTCCAACCAGGAATGTTTTACGTAGGAGGTTTCAATCTGAAGTTGGCCAGCAAAACTTCATCAGTCTATTTTTAAACCAAGGAATGATAAAACTAGAGATCACACAGGCTTTTTGTGGTACAGAAAGGCAAGTGTCAACCCAAACTCAGGTCAGACATATTTGCATTCTGCTGTACTCAGGAAGATCTAACTAGAGTAACTTGACTGGGATCATTTGAGTTAATATTCTGGGAGCGTCATAGAAGAAACTGTGATAAATCATGTACCATGAAGATTTCACCATTAAGTGAAGGGCATCCTGGGTTCTAAGCTGCAAAAAGGCAGGAGCTGTTGTAGCTCACAAGCAACTTGGAGCTGCACGCTCAGGCTTGTGCAGAGGCCCTCAGTAATGTGCAGACTGCAAGAATCCCACAGGTGTTGTATCCTTATATCAGCATCAGTTATGCCTACTGTAAGCAGCAGATCTGACAGCTTACTCTTAATTCCCAACCCCTTGCCAAGAAATTCTGAGCAAGGAAAATTCCTCAATATTTTTGGACACAAGCAAAATATGTGCAGGCCTCTGAATCCAGTCACCTGGTGCTCAGACACCCTAAGTCACTCAGACTGTGTGTTGTTACTTACTGGTGTTTTTCCTACGTCTCTTGGCTGCAGGACTCTGACTCTCCAAGGCACTCTACTGCGTCGAACAGCTCCAACCTCAGCAGCCCTCCCAGTCCAGTTTCTCCTCACAAGACCAAGAGCCTCTCCCTGGAGAGCTCTGACCATGTGAGTTGGGACTCATGAACTGCTTCAGCTTTCAGATTCGACATCACAGCAGCTTGCTGTCCCCTTCACCTGTTCCGGTTCCCACCTTCATCATCTTAACCCTCCCCATTGCCCATCTCAGTGATCTGGGAGTGGGCTAGAGAGGCTGGTCGTCTTCAGCACCGTTCAGCACTGCCTCACCCTCTCTTCCCCAGATTTGACAGCAGCAAATGAGCAAAGCTAGGCTGTTGGTAAATACCAGATGCTGTTAGATTTGTATTAGTATTGGTTTCATTTTTGTGGTTACAGCTGCTTTAAAGACATATTTATCCCACCCCCCAATTCCCTCAAAAGTAGCTTAAATAGACCAGACCAGTGTCAACAGGAGAAAATTTAGAGGGATTCTTTTTTTTCATGCAATAGCTTGTTGTACTGTACAAAAGTAGCACAGAGACCCCTTCCCCTGCATGGGGAACGATCAGTATGTCAGAGGCACATAAAAGCTTTCAGCCACCACATTTGAATGTCAATCTGATTGTTGCCAGCAAATCCTTATTGATTAAGATGATGCATATTTTACTACCGTACAGAGTTTAAATAAATACACAGATGTTAGAGTAAAATATGTATGTATATATTTAAAAAAACTAAAAAAAAAGAAAAAAAAAAAAAGTGTATGCAGCAGAAGATGGATGCTTATTTAAGAGAGCCTTTAATTTAAGATTTGTGTTGTCCCTGTTTTCATGCTTGGTGATATACAGACTTGCAGGCCTGGCCTAAAACCTGTTGCAGGACAGATATTCATTTACTCATTTTGCGTACCATTTGCCGCACTGCCAGGAGTCCCTGCAGTACTTTCACATTTCTTCACTTCTGGCAGTAGTATAGCTGAGGCTGTAATTCCCGCTTTCATGTTACTCCTCCTCCTTTGCAAAAATGACAATGATTGGAAAGCAACCCCTGCCCTGAAAACCAAGGGCCCCGGTCAGCCACGCGGCTGCCCTGGTTTCTTTGTGCTAGCTGTGCAGCTGAGCTACCTTACGGCATGCTATGGTAGAGGTTCTTAGAGCAACAAGGGAGCTCAGAGCCGCAGGATTCAGCAGGAAAACTGCTTCCCTGGGTCAGCCTTTGGCCAGGTTTAACTAGGAAGGGAGCAGCCTTCCACCTCCCTTTCATCATCCCTAAACAGAAAACTGTTACCGTTGTTACCAAATACTAGTTTATAATACACCAACCAAATGAGTGCTCTTATCCCGAAGCTAGCCGTCGCTGGCTGTGCTGTCACTGTAGCAATGAAGAACCTTGAAGACTGACCTCATACTGTTCACACTGTGGTCATCGAAGATGCCTAGTCACCCACAACTGCCATGCTGGCAAGGTTGGTTTTCCTCTCCCAATTCTCTGTGGGTTTGTGCAATTTGCAGTTGTTTCTGTGTGCTCACCTGCTGTTTGGTTCCAGTAGCAGTTCAGGAGGCCAGAAAGTATTGCAGTGAATGACAGAGCCCACTGCAGCTGCAGAAATAAGTAAAAAGCTGAAGCTGGTCGTGCAGTCAACAGAATAACGTGAGAGACCGATGTACAAATGTATGGTAAGAGCAGATGTCTCATCCCTTCAGTTAGCAAGGCTGATGTGTTTTTCATTTGGGAGTGTTCAGACAAGCCTCTTTTCTCAGTAGTATTGTTGCTGGTGTTATACTAGTACCATACTCAAACACGTAAGGGTTTTTTGCATTTAGAATACTGTTTTTTGGTGGGTTTCAGAAACTTGCTGTGGCTCTTAAACCATTACATATTCTTGCGGTCAGCAGTGATAGAGTGTTTCACCCACATAGAGATGTTTGGAGTTTTCCAGTTTGTGTCTTCTGTAATGGAAGTTATAGGTAAGTTCAAACTGTGTACAGTAATTTCCAGGTATGATCTCAATGTGAAACAGGGAACGAGACAGATCATTGCCTGTACCATTTTGTCATACTGGGTCTCCTAAGATTTCTCTTTCACTCTGAATCAAAAGGCTTGTCAAAGTTTAAGCTCATTAAATACTCTTTGGGGACAGGAATTCAGTATTATTTTTGAAACCATCACATCAGAAACCTGTCTCTTTCCCCGATCTGGGTTTTTCAGAGTAGCAAGATGGTAGTGTGTGGTTTTTTGTTTTGTTTTCACTTCAAAGCTACTACTTTTGCAAGCCTGGCATTTAATATTAAAAGCTTTAGCAAACAGTTAAGCACTTGAAATTAATTCCTTCCAGAAGAGGTTTTCATCTTTCTGAGGGACAGATAGGCAGGGCATTATTGAACTCCACATCAGCTTCTTTTTAAAGGCTGCATATTGCTTCAAGTATAGCCACTCCTTTTTTCCCCCAATTTCATCCTGTTGGTGAAGCATGGCCACACACTTTTCAAAGACTTTGCAGACTAAGTTTTGTATTTACTGTATGTTGTATTTAAATATTAATGTTATTTTGCTATTCAGAGAAGGCATTTAAACAGCAGTCATTTAAGACAGAGCAGCCTGTGTGACAGGTCCCCTGGGAGAGGGTCACAGCATCTTTTTTATGCATTTATTTTTTTCAGTTGAGCTAATGTTCTACATGAAAATGGAACCCAAAGAGCCACTACACAGAACACAATTAAAATGACTACATGTGCATGTTTGCTATGTTACAGCACCTGAAAGGTATTGATAGCCCAAACCGACATTTTCAGGCAGAGCAGAGGTCAGCTGCGTTACAACACTAAGATCCACAGGACGAGCTCCACAGGCCTATGCTGTTTGCACACCACAATTTTTAAGCTTTGGCAGTCTCCTTTAGGATTACTGTATTTAATCATTTGTTTGGTACTGTGTATTTTTATATGCATCTGTTAGAAACAGAAACTGTTCTCTCAGTTGAAACACAAATGACTTAGATCACTTACCTGAAAGGAGAAAGGGTGGCCTAGGACTTGAGTAGTTTTTATACATTTGGGGGCCATTTGATTATACACAATTTTAAACCACACTCATCTTTTTTTTTGTTGTTATGAACACTGAAAACAAAAGCATACTGTAGCTGAGCTTTTTGAATACTTATTGGCTAGGAAAAGTAACTTGGTCATTTGAACCGTTGAAGACTTTTGCCTGGTATCTTAAAGACAGTTGTCTCTTAAGGCTACTTTGCACTGTAGCATTGTTTCAACTCCACAAGTAGAGGGCTGCAATTTGTCCAGGGAGCTTAAAAATCTCCGCCTTTTTTTTTTAACTGTAGCATATGTTCTGTGTACACAATATGTATTTAGCTGTTTATTTCTTTTTGGCTGAGACTGAAGGTAGCTTGCATTTATGACACTACTTAAAAATATGGGTTATTGGTTTTGTTGTTGTTGTTTTTTCCTCTTTTATTTTGGTGGCAACAGGAGATCTGAAGAGTCAGGCAGCTACTAAGGACTCCAGGTTAGAGAATGAAAAAGGTTTGGTCAGTAGCTTTCCCCTGCACGTGCATGGACATAGGCATGTGGCTTTCCACATTTCGTAAACCCCAAAACAGGGTCATAGTACTTTCTTCTCTGTTGTGCCTGAGCTGCAGAAAACAGGCGATGGTGTCAAAAAACATTCCTGTTTCTGACGAAGTAGCTTCTTTTCCTCTTGGTTGCTGCAGCTTGTTACAATGTGTATTTTTGTCCATTTTAACAAGTTTCAAAACTAAGTCAAAAATTCTGTCTTTAATTGTTCTAAAATTAACAGCCAATATGTTTTCCTCATAGATGCAGCAGAGGGGAGTAAAGGGGCTCGTCGTACCAAAAACCAAAGTCCACAAAGCATAGTATTTTTAGAGAAATGGAGATTAACCACACCTAACCGGCTCACGGAGCATCAGCCTTTCAAAACACTTGAACTAGTAAGAGAAAAAGATACTAGCATCAGCCAGACCCTAAATAACAGGACAAACATGCTCTTGGGTAGTAGTTTCTTGTTCAATTTTGTGTATGTTGTTTAGCTTAAATGAATACATTAAGGGCAAAACCTATCGCGGTGCAATGACCCATACCTCCTTAGCCTGAGAATCAGCAGCACGTACAGCTTCTCTGGTGTTTTTCTGTTTGTTTCCACATAGGAGTCAGTTCCTTGGAGGAAATGAGACAGTTGTTCTGTACTAACACGAACTGCACCCATCTGCATGCTCTGTGTTCATGCTGTATTTGATAGAAGCCCTCAGAAACATGTCTACTACAGACTTTCCATTCTAAATTCAAACTCTGCGTTGTCTTTCTTAAATGCAGAGGAAAAAATAGGTTATACTAAGCTGTGGCTGGAAAGAGTCTCATCCACAAGGAAGAAATCCACAAGCAAATCAGTGTTGATATTTCAGAGCAATTATATCTGCCTTTTTATGTATGACAGCTTCATTTATTTAAAAAAAATGTTAGGTTTTTCATTGTAATATCATTGTACAGTTTTGCATGGCCTAGATGTAATCACTTTTGTGTTTTAGAGTATAAAAGCTGACAAGTGTGCGTGCAGGGGAAAGATTCTGCTTTTTTTTTTTTTTGCCTCTTCTCACTATTTTGTTTAATGCCCTCAGTGTTGTAGGGGACATTGTAAGAGATTCTTTGCTACAGAACAATGATGTAGATTCTTTTGCACAGAAATATTTAAGGTGGAAAAGTCAACAATGTAAAAATGACTTACCACCACTATTTTATGTCGGTAACACACTTAATCTTAACCTACTTTGATGTACCGCAATAAAACAGGGAACTGTTAGAAATGCAGATGGTTTGTCTTTTTTTCCCCCCCATACCTCTCCCTGTTAAGGTTCAAGGAGGAAATGGAAAGGGGAATAACTGCATTCTGGAAGATAAGACCAGCATGTGACACATCTGCACAAGCACACACTTGGAAGAAAAGCAGTGGGTGCACAATTCTATATAGCTTTAGCAGCTAAACTTAACAGAACCTTTTTAAAAATTAAGTCAAGCTGCTTTATACTTTGGTACATTGAACTTTAACTACAGTATTTGTGACCACCTTCTCAGGTCATTTGTTCTGTGTTGGTATTTGTAGTCATTGTTTCTGAGGTGCCTCCTTGATTTAGTTATGTGTCAAATGTTTCAGCTGCCCTAATGTTGGAGGCTGGATTCTTACTTAAATCTGAGCTACCTCCTCCAAACTGATTCTCCTGCATCTTTAACTGCATCTCAGAATACCTGCAAAGTTATTCTGAGTGTGTCCTGACCTGGTCTTACCTTCTACCAGTTCCTCCACAAGCCATGATATTTCTTTCCACAGCAGAGACATTTCGCTGGGACATCTTCATTTGTTGTGGTGGTGGTAATAAGCTTAGCTTTGATAACAAGCATCAGTCCCTCCCTCCCTCCCCTCTTCTACAGCAGGAATACTGTGCTGTTTGTTGGTCCTGCATTGCAAGCAGTGCCACCCGGCATCACAAAAGATCTGTGGTCACGCAAACAGGTACATAATGAATCTCATCTAGCTGTGCTTACTGGAACTGCAATGCTCTTCAGTTATTTTGTTTTCCTTGCAAGTATTCTGGACATACTGGCTGTCCACCATCAGAAACTTTGCTAGTTCCCTTGGCAGCTTTTTGTACTTTGCTTTTTAACAGAAGCATTTAACATCGCAATCCATTCCACCATTTTTACAGCTGCAAGGTCTAGAGCCAAAGGAAAAATAAGTAAGATACCAGAATGCAAGGCACTAGGAGAAGTTAGTCCATTAGTGAATAAAGTTAAGCAGCTTTATGCAAAACCGTTACTTTGTTACTATTACTGACCAGCAGAGTTCACACTTCTCAAAGTATTAGAAGTAACCTGATGAGTGGTTTTAGTTGAATTAAGTACTACTGGATCTTCCTAAAACAAGCCTTAAATCAAGCAGTTTATATGTTTATGATCATGGAGGAAAGGCAATACAATAACCTGTTCTCCTGTTTCTTATAGATCCATACTGAGCGAGACCATTTATTCACCTGCTCTTTTTCTCTGAAGTGCCAGCAGTCAGGCTTTCATACATAATGAAGTCTAAGATCATAGAGCCTTCTGCCTTCCTGGGCTGTGCTAACCAAGTAGGATCAGCTGCCTCTAAATCTCTTGCACTTGACAGACAAGGACACCTGCCTCGCTAGCACCAGATAAGCATCATCTCCAACAGCCACTCTTTCTTCACAAGTGGAGGAAGGGCAAAAAGAGCAGCGCCCAGGAACTCTTTAACAGAGTGAGTAAAAAGGGAAAAGCAAAAGAAATAGTTACCAGGGATTTTAGTGGCCAGACTGATCAATGTTCAAGCTGACATCCCTCTGGCTCCTGGTAAACTCATCATCACTGTTACCATGTGACACAGCTGCAATGGAAAAATGAAGGAATGAACAGGCCACAGGTGGCTTTGCAAGGGTAGTAGCAGTTCTTTGAGCAAACAACTACAAAAGGGATGTGGAAGCTTCCCCTTTCCTGTGCTGTTGTTTATCTCAGAGAACAGGACAGGATTTACTTTTGTAGTCACTACACCACCAGAAGATGGAAAGACAGCAGGCCCACAGCACAAGCACTTTTTTATTGAAATCAGAACTCATACAGGTACAGGCTTTGTACAAAAAACATCTAAGAAAGTATATTTGCTAGCTTGACTCCAATAGTTTAAAATTGTGCGTCTGGTTTTAAACGTGTGACAGTTGAAGCTTGAAATGCTCATGAGAGACATTAAGTGTTTGTCTGCCTTGCCGTAAGTTCTACATTACTGGAAAACAGCCAAAACCCCAGACTAGCTTTCAAGTTAGGAGTCCAGCAAACAACTGGTGTCAGAGATGTAGCTTATCTAACTCACCAAAGTCAGTACCTACCTGCCAGTGAAGAATCCCACTATTTGTGCTCAGATGTAGTTCTGTTGATTAATATTTGCCTCCCAGAACTGAGAAGAGTTGTGTGAGTATGTGTGTTTGAAAGATATTGGCACTTAATTCACAGGTTTATAAAATGTTTCCTATGTTTGCCTTGCAAGCCACAGAGAAGCAGAAAACATAAAACTTCATGTTATGTGTACACACATCCTTTGCATTACATCAGCATCACTAAAATCCAGGAAGGTTCTTGGACTGCTGCCACTTGACTTACCAAAACAGGAGAAAGGGGGCTGAGTGCAGCTGTGGTAGGGTATACCTTAGTAGTTCATTCTGTAAGTCACAGTATGAAAGCTACTCGAATTCCACCTTAGCATGAAAGCATGAAGGTTTTTTTTTTAAAAAAAAACTTTTTCAAGAACTCCAAACATGTTTCAATACTAAATTCCACTCCTGTCCTCCTTCCCCCACCTGCTGTATGTTAAAAAAAAAAAACAATATGCAGCTATCATCACAATGTTAAAAATGTATTCAAGGTAGTTGGCTGGTATCCTGAAACCGTATACAAGCACTTGAGACGGCTTCCGGCAAGCTATGGACTGTCCTGGCAGTGCTAGTGTCGGACAGCCAGAGCATCAAAGAACAGCTTTGTCTCCGTGAAACTCACGCTTGGCTTCCAGGGCACAGGCTGCTGCTTCTCAAGAGGATGGAGAGTTAGGGTGCAACACATGGGAGGCTAGAACATTCTTTGCAAGGCTCAGACAAACCGTGCCCTCAGAACAAGATACGTTAGTTCATTCTGATTAGTCCTCTGGCTTCTTGCCCCTAGTGCTCCAATATTTGCTGTATGCCTCTTGGAACATGTTTTTGCAGGGAATTTTGGCCTTCAGTTTGGTGCAGATAAGGAAAGATCCCCCCATCTTCCGATGAAGAGAGTAGGTCTCTTCTGGCGGAGGGACAAGCCGATGCTTCAGCATGACTGGAATTAAACCATGGATCTTTTCAGTGGTGCTTTGGTTGCCGAAATCAAAAGGTTCCTCAGACGCAAAAGCCTCTCCCAGGATGAGGACAGCATTTAAGTGTGCATCTTCCATTTCCTGCCCAAAAGGAAAGTGGCCCAAATAGTATCACTAACCATTTGAAACACCAGGGAGGAAAAGGAGAAATACTAATCCTAACAGCAGCCGATTAGGAGAAATACCTACCTATACCCACAATTAATGTAACCCACAGACCCTGATAGACTGGTAAGTGGTTAAATTTCAAACACCTAAGCCTCCCAGAAGACCGTCTGCCCAGTCGTGGAGTTTCAGCAGCATCACTACCTGTCTTGCTGAGAGGGATGGAGGGGGTATAGAAGAAAAAGTAGTTTGGGGGTTAGCAGATGATTATTGTAAATGATTATTACATTATCATTTTGTTCTGGCTCCTGCTGCCAGTACAGAAGGAGAGAACAAAATCGTGAACATTTTTTGCCTCTCTCAGCCTGGCAACAAGGCTTTCAGATTGCCATCTAGAAATCTATAGAAGTTAAGATCCACATTCTTCAGCAAACGTTTCACTGGCCAACACCAAAAGTAGATGCTTCTGCTCCATACCTTGACTTCATAGCCAGTGAGGAATTTCATTTCAATGGACTTCTTCAGTACTCTCTCTCTGTCCATGTCAGCAGCTGCCTTGATTACCTGAATAGGAAGAACACTTTCAGGAGGGCTAGGTGATGACTGAAAGATGCGTTCACGCAAGAAAGCACACACACACACGAGTGCATAAATTTATGAGTCCGTAAGCAGGCCACAGGAGAAGACAGACAGTGAACAGGACAAGTGATCCCCCCACACCCTCATATAAAAGTCACTGAATTGTGAGTGGGTGAGAAGAGAGGATCCCCTTTGAGATACACCCTGCCTAAGTCTCCCAGTAAGCAATGTTACAGTTCTCCACATTTGTCATGTAATTTAAACATCAAGACGCAACCACCAAAGGTTAGCAGCAGACATGCATAAAGCTGTTATAAGGCATAAAACTGGAACCAAGACAGACACAAAGCAATACAGCTAAGAGAAGAATTTTGCAAATAGTCTTAAGAACCCCAGTGCAGCACTCTAGGACACACTGCAAGTCCTCACCTCAATGTAAACGTCTGTGAACTTCTCGTCAAACCCTCGTGTTGCTCCGAAGTCCAGCAGAGCCACCTAGAAATGGATAAACCCTTCAGCACTGCAGTATCAACTACTTAAGGAAGAAGGCCTGACCTGAGGAGAGTCCCAGTACCTTCAGGAAGTTCAACTTGCTGGAACGCTTTCCCACTGTCTCAGCTTCCCCTCAGTTCCTTTATTCCCTAACAATAGGGCAAGTATTTGGTCCAGTACATGGCACAGGAGATGTGGCCTGTGCTGACACTGTCACACCTGTGCTGTAGCCCCACTCAGGCTTTCTGCTTGGGGACAGAGCAATGCAGAACCTCTTCCCAACAATTCTCAACACGTATCTCAGGGCTGAACAAGCAATTCCATCTGGCCCGCAGGGTACAACCAAGCAGCCAAGCCAACAAGCAGGACATCTGCAAATGCTTCCCCAAGCACCAGTATCTTCAGCATAGCACAAGACGAGAGCATTCGACTAAAAACTGTTTGTTCAGATGTGCCCTGGTAGGACACTGCCAAATACAACTTCCTGGTGACACATTTTTTTTTTTTAAAAAAAAAAAGACCCCAAGGCTAAGGAGTCAAGGGAGGCTAAGGGCCAAAGACAGGCAGTCCAACAGAGTTACAAGAGCCCTGTTCTCCCTCCCTCCCACCCAGACCAAGCAAGTAAAAGCAGCAAAGAGCCAGGTTTCACTGTCCTACCTGCCCAAGGCTCAAGGACAGGAATCTATGAGAGAACCTCAGTGAGGGCTCAATGAACTTTGAGAATAGGGAATAATCAAAAGCTGGTGAAAAACAGCTCTTGTACAGGCAGAACAGGTGCTGCTTGCACTTACCTTGTGCAACTGTGGGTCATAGAAGAAGTTTGACCAGTTTGGGTCAGTCTGCATATACCTAAACTCAAACAGCTCCCGCAGACACAGCACGAGGATGTGGTGACAGATCTTGAAAATCAGAGAGAAAAAGACAAGTCAGTAGGGGGGCAAACCATGTTCATGCATGTAATTTACAATGGGCATTAGCACACACCAGGAACATATATCACCACACGGGCAGGTACTATCTGCTCCGTGCTGCAAAACTCCTGAAGAGGTGAGAGATGGCCTTTCAGCAAATCCCCGCCCACACCTGCCACTGGACACCCTTCGCAGATGACACAGGTGCCATGTGAGTTTTACATCAGCCTCAGCTGTAGGTCATATCTCAAGGCCCCTGGATGTACCTTCAGAAGGGCTGCTGCCCTGTACGTGGCAACTGAGAACAGCAGGCTGCAGGGGTCATCCAACTGCACACGTTACTCGTGTCCTGGTCCTGCCTCCCTAGCTTTGACTACAGACTTGGTCGTTGCTCTGAGAGCAAAGGAGCATCTTCACAGGCATGAAGGGACCCAGCAGCAGAGGTAGGGAAGACCAGCATGGCATTACAACGTACTGCGTAACGCAAAGTCCCGCAGGACTTGGCCAAAATGAAGCCAGGGTAGCTCACAGGAGACAAGATGCTGTTCCAGGGCACTTTGATTTAAAGACCCAAAAGAAGCTAAGAGTTTCTTCCTGCAAAGCTTCCTTCCCAACAACATACAGACCTAGGTTCAAACCTTTACCTAAAGGGGTCTTCACGAAATACACACAACCACCAAGTACTCCTTAGCAAAGTGTTCTGGGCTCAGCACCAGCCCAACTTGAGGGAGAAGCAGCAGCCTCTAGAAGGCCCGCTACTGTATGACATACAGCAAAGCCTCTCTGAGGGTACGTAAACTGGAGCCTGTTCAGTACAACTGCCAGCCTCACCCTGCCTGTCTTCAGCTTCGAAAAGGCCCAGTGAAACACTACCTTCAAGAGGGAAGGAGGGAGATCAGTAAAGGCAAGCCAGACCCTGCTACAAGACACTGCCGTTTGGGTCAGAAGGTTGTGGGCCTGCTAGGCCAACTGCTTTGCTTTGCTTACAGGAAAAAGCAGCACCGCCCTACCTCATAGCCTTTTAAAAGCAGCCCAGACGATACAGTAGCCCATCCGAGAGAACAAGCCCCAAGGACAGGCAGCTCAGGGGTCTCAGGCAGCCAGCTCTGGCCTATCTCCAAGTCCAATATGGCACTGGCATCTGTCTAGAGAAACGTACACCCTACACTTTTCCCCAGTGACCTGCTAACAGCTGACAGCTCACAACAAGACAAAAAAAAAAAAAAAAAACAGCCAACCACAAAACATATCCAAATACCAGGACAGTTATTTCTGCTACTCAAACAGATGCCTCTCCCACCACAGCACTCCAATCCCTTGCTATATTCAGCACCGATGCGTACCCACCACCACATCCCCCCATCTGTTTACTGAGGTAGTTTTCCAGCAGCTCTGTACAGCACAGGCCAGTGTCACAGAAGGAGATGACACCCAATCACTTTGGCAAGAGCATGAAATTCTCCTGCAGTCCTGTCCAAGAGAACAGCTGCAAGACAAAGCTATTCTTCCCCCAGAGCTGGCAATTCCTCCCAAGCTTAGGGTCATCTGAGAGAAACAGGGCACCTAGGAGTTCCTCAGCTAGACCACCTCCCCTTTAACCACCCTTGCCACTCACCCTCTCCAAACTGCTCTCTGTGCACGAAGGCCAGTACGTGCAGGGCCTGAACCAGCCCAGGGAGACTCCAGTGTTGCTGCCAAACTCCCTGCACTGAAATCTTCCCTTGGAGAAAGAAGATCCAAGCAGCCACCAACTCCAGCCCTGCTTTGCACTCCTCAGGGTCTGCCCTTCCACAAGTAACAAAGAACCCCAGCCCTCCACAGTCAGCAAGCAGGCCCGAGTGTGCTTCTCTGAGCTAGGGAGAAGCCCACCCTGCAGTACCTCATTTCGGATCTCCTGGCTCAACCCTTCAGCTTGATCCAATGGGAAGCCAGACACAAGCTCTGTGGTCAGGACGTGTTTGCTGCACAGCTCATCCACTACCCGTGGGACGTAAAAGAAGGGGTGGTCTTTCAGCAGCTCCCTAGGGCATAGAGGTAGGAGAGGAGAAGGTTAGGAGTCCCGCAGGCAGATGGGTCCCTCTGCAATATCTTGAACAGCACACAGCTCCTTCATGTAACCTGGTTCAAAACTGCTGCCCTTTCCCCACACCCCAGCTGCAGCTGCCAGGGAACATTTTCCTCAGTAGCTATAGTAGGGATCAAGTCACCAGAAGCCATGCCAGTGAGTTACAGCTGCTGGTGACTCCTGAGGTCACCTCTCCTGCTGAAGGAGCAGTGTTAGGAGGGCCTCCAGGCTGTCACACTGAGGGGCACCGGGCTCCTTTGGTCATCCTACCTCAGGGCCAGACTGTATGTACAGAAGAAACTGGCCTTTTGCAAGGAGAGCAGTACCAAAGGAACAGTTCTGCAGGGTGGGCAAAGAGGGGGCATCCAGCCTCCCGCAGCACTCCCAGGTCCAACCGTAACGTAAAAGCAATCTGCACCCCAGTGCTACAGTGAGACAAGGGAGCAGCCAATTGCTCTAAGAGGGCTGACCTGGAAAAACTCCTAGTTAAAAGGAAGAGAGAAGCTTAAGAGAACATAGAACAGCACTGCAGCCTGGCCTCCAGAGTTACTACAGTATCTTCAGTAGTTTTACCGCAATATAATGTGGTAAAACAGGCTCGTGCTGGAAGAGAGAGGGTAGCAGCTGCCTGCTTCATCCCCATGCTTCACCATCAGCAACGCAGTTCAGCTGACTGAAAACACACCTGGATGAGAAAAGGTGGTAACGGGGGCCATAAACACACACTACCCCCTTGGGTCCCCAGGGCATGGAATTCACCTCCCCGCTGTCCCTGAAGTTAAGGAACCTCCCTACATTTCACACCCATGTGCAGAGACAGGTTGAAGGCACTGGTGTGAACATACTGGAATTTCTTCGCGCAGGCAGCTTCTCTCTGGTAGTCACACTCCAGGGCCAGCTCTCTGCTCAGGACTTCAATCAAATGCTCAGGGAACAAACCTTAAAAGCCAAACAGCAGAGAACAGAGTAGTCTTAGGAAAAAAGCCCCTCAGGCTAAGCTTGCCGGCACTGCAGCTGAGGAGCAACCTGCTGTCCAGCCAACTCAAGGCTGAAGAATGCAAGAGGTCCCCAAGAGCCATCTCCTCTTTGCAACTAGAAACAGTCTCTACAGGTAACCCCAGGCAGCGGCCACGCAGCTGCTCCTTCAGCAAGGTACATTCACAATGTGCCCACACAGCTGGGCCCCGTCCTCCCCATCTCCCACCCTATACCTCAAGGTGCCTGTTCCTGCTCCCTCGCTCAGGGCAGCTCTGGTGTTGACATGGCTCTGCAGCAAGACACATCAGGGCAGCAAGACATCTCTGCAGGCCCCTGCCCAGCCACCACAGAGCAACAGCCACAGTTTTTGTCACTATGCAGCCTGATCTAAGGGCAACGGTACAGTGCCACTAGGAGTTACAGCTGCTGCATGAAGGTGTTCGGAAATAGAAGCAGTTAACCCTGCATTCACTGTGGAAAAACGGGTGTATTCCTGTACTGTAGGAAAGCACTGAGAGCCCAGAATCTAATGGTTCTCCAGCTCTCCACAACTCTACCTGTCATTCTCTGCTCAACGCAGTCAAAGGGCTACAGCAAATACAGGGAAGAGTGAGTTCTGCCAACCTTGGCAGAAAATAACAGGGACAAAGCAAGAATACGTAATGTGAACCCTGCCCATATTTCATGCCTAGAAGGCCATCAGAAGTGCGCATACCCAGACACTTCAGACTGCCACGAGTCCCTGTGAGTCCTTCATTGTAAAGGTGCACACGTACAAGTGTATGTTACTCTGGCAGGTGCACGCACACAAATGACCAGGGAAAATGAACAACACAAGTGCGCTTCCCACCCCACTGAGTGAACACTGGAGCGGGCACATGCTCAAAGGCATGCTCTCCAGTCTGTGGAGAGAAGTATGCAAGGCACTATTTGAAAGTATCTGGCAGAACTCAACATGTGCTAGATGAAACATGGGTCTCAGTCTTTTTTACCTTCAGGGAGAATATTGCTCATGCTCAGGACAGTCATCAGGTTATTAACATCGCTGTTGATGCTCTGGGCAACTCCAGGGTACTGCAGGATAGAACGGGAAAAGGCAGCATTAACAGTAGGTGAACCCAAGGAATCCAGTTGTACAGGGCAGGATAAAAACGCCTTCCAGCTCAACATGACCTGACCCTCAACACAGCCACCTACAGCATGGCAATGAACCAGGAGTACCTGAGCCACAAATCCCTCCTCTAAAAGCATGTATTATTGCCCAGCATCTAAAATGGTGGACCGAGAGCCAGGGTAAATTCAGCCCCTGGCAAACAGAACGGCCTTTTCAGTTCCTCTGACACGGACTCTTCTAAGTGAAAGAAATCCTAAACCACAAATCCCAGCAACATACAAGTGAAGAAGCCAATACCCATCCATATCATCTGTAAAGCCTCCCTGTTTACAAAAGAAACCAACAACCAGATAACCAACTTTGCCTGAGGTCCCTTGCTGACTAAGCAAGCACCGTCACTTCTTTTTGCATTATAAAGCATGCTGTACAAATAGTTTCAGCTCCAGAACTTAATTGCTAGAAATACCTGGTTGAAGTTGCTGACAGCCCTGAATAACCCTCAGCATTGTCAGACTGCCACTTCTCAACAGTCAGTGCTTCCTTGTCACTTCAGACTTCTGTAACCTTTGGGCTGTGGCCAGAAAAGGCATGAAAAGGCACATTCCAGAAACAGGACTGACCCATGGAGTAGGTAGGACCCCTGCACACAGCATTAGCGGGTATGAGCAGTCCCTTACCACCATTATCCCCACAGTTCAGTGATACAGCCGTAAGAAAGGTCTCCCACTCATCTGGAGTAGACACTGGCCCAAGCTGCCAAACCTTTTCTGCCCTTCCCCTCTGCTTCAATTAGGTAAGACATTGCTGGACCCAAATTTCACTTGCATGGAAGTGTTTCCTTATCCACCTAGCAGTAAATATATTTGTGCAGCTCTGCTGCCGCTCTGTGCAGCACAGAGAAGAGAGGCGGCTGGTCTCTAAAGCCCACCTGGATTTTCATGGCAACTTCTTTCCCATTTTTCAAGCGTGCCAGGTGAACTTGACCAATTGAAGCAGCAGCAAAGGGGCGTTCTTCAAAGGACTCCAGTTTATCCCTCCAGTTGGGGCCAAGGTCATTGTTCAGAGTTTTCTGCAAATGAAAGGAAAGCATCAGGGGACAGCAAATATTTAAGATTTTCATTATTTGAAATCAGGCTCCTCTAAGGCAACTTGCTCTGAGTACCTACACCCTGCTTCCTAGACCATTTCCCCTTCCTCCCAATGAGCACACAATCGTGAGCAATGGTCCAGCCAGCAGTGGTTCCCCAGAATCAAATTCTGATAGGAGCTGTGTGAGGCTGTGTTACCGTGGCCCAAAGAGCCGTGATCTTGAACACAACCACCACTGCCTTAGGAATATGAAAGCTCCTCTGTTGGGGCCATTTATGTTCCAGAATACAGGCAAGGATTTTGATATTTCTCCTCTTTCATCATGCTACCAAGCTGATCAGAAGCAATCCAGGCATCCAAGAGTGACTCTCCTTGAGGCAATATTGACAATTAAACATGACAACCTGCATTAATAGCTTTTTTTGTTACACTGCCAGACTGCCACACTTAAGTGCTGGCTCTTATCTTTCAGAAGATATGTAGTGCTGACAGTTCCTTTTGCATTACCCTTCACATCTTAATTATCAAAGGGAAGAAAAAAGAACATGTTCCAACTCTACTTGAAGGTAGGTTAGATATAGCCAAAAAGGCAGAATTCCTGTTAATTTTCCATCAGACTATAATTCGTGGGTTTTTTAAATGGGATTTAGGCACTTCTAAACATTAGTTTTACATCCACGAGGAAGATGAGAGAGAAGGGAAACAGAAGAGGAGGGTACACTAAACTTGTCGCATATGATCATATTTGTATCTGTTCCACCAGCATAACCTCTGGACATTAAAAAAAAACAAAGTTTCCTCTGTCCAGAGCTGAATGCATGCTTGTGGGTGAGAACTGACAGCACATAGCTGAGACAAGGAATCAGATGTCACCTGCAACTGAAAATATGCAACTTTTGTTGAAGGAATACTCTTAGAAATACTGGTCTGCCTCCCCCAGCAGTGTATGTCACAGGTGACACTTATTCTGTTATGGACCCCCTCCCCCCCCCCAGTGAGCAGGAAGGAATATTCCTCACCATCATCTGCTTGATGGGCATGAAATCAGCGCTCTGACGCACGCGCTCAAAAATCCTCTGGAGATGGGGGTTGATGAAGGCATCATCTGCCAGAGGAAGAGGACATGGCAGTCAGCACAGGCACTGCGTTCTCCAGTTGTTCTTCAGCACACAAAGAAACATACATCTGCACTCAAACAAGTCAGGTTGTCCTGCCCAACAAGCACACACCAATGAAGGTTATGGAATTAATTTTAGCTCAGAAGTACCATAACCCTGAAGTGAACCTTTAGGCAGACCTCCTGAAGCATCACACCTCTGGAAATGAGCCAAACAGAAGTCCGGACACAAGTAACAAAACAGAGGGAAAAGCTACTCCTTCATTTTCGCCCTCACCAAAAAATACTGTGTATTACCTGAACACCTCCTAAGTTCGCCTGCTGCAGCCAGAGTAAGTTTCTAAGCACCTTTTCCCAATGAACAATGTCAGGACAAAGTAGAAATATGCTAGAAAACATGCCGGATTCCCAAGCATAAAAAGCTCCTCAGCATCGGTTGTCATCACGGTTCCTGGCTCAATTCAGTGAAATTAAGGATATGGCTACAGACCCCACACATCCAGCAGCAGCGCTGGGAGCAGTGTGCAGCACTGCACAGCATGGAGACTTCTGGTACGATGGCGGGTCGCACAAACACAAAGCACAAGGTGCTTACACAAGCCTCTGTCATCTACCAGCCCTGCTTGCTGACAGCAGTACAGCGCTCAGGCCTAGGAGGACACTGTGCCACAGACACGGGGAACAGAAGGAACCCCTAGGGAGTCACCCCAGTGCTCCCAGGTCCATGGTGGGGTTTAACCCAGTTCCTTCTCAGGGGCAGCAGTTTCTGTAGAAAGCTGTGCAGCAGTAAAACACTACTTATGCAAGTACTGGACTCAGACTAATCGCAATGTAGCCTCTACTACTGTAAACAACTACCCAAATGTAGAGCAGCTGCAAGTAGGCACAAGAAAACATAACTCAGCTAAAAATAATTTATTTTAAGAGCTACAAGGATTTAGCAAACATTTTTTACCCTCATAGGAAACGATGGGGGGAGTGGGCTCTTGAAAGATTAGTCATCTCCTGTAAGTAAAGGCTTCTACAACTGCCCAGAGAAAAGCCACCAGTTCTGGCAAACACTTCATTTCATAAAGATTTAAAGAATGAGATTCAACTGCTGCTCTCCCAACACCAGAAAAAGTCCCTGCTACCAGCTTTATTCTTGAGAACCTTCACATGTGATCATTCAAATCAAAGCGTGTCATTTATTTACAAACACAACCTGATGTCTATCCCAGGAAAGGAGAAACACAGCTACCTTAAGGATGCTGCCCTGGGAAGGGAGGAGCTCCCATTCTGTCCCTGCAAGGCCTTATGTTCTCTGCAGGCATTGCAGCACTCTGCTCACTTGTCATGAGTCAGATGAAGGTTGGACAATGCCACTGAGATTGCTAAAGGCCTGTATGTCTTGACACTTGAGTGAAGTCAGTTGGCAAGTGTTTGAAACTCTTGCCAAAGCTCGGTCATTTTAGGAGACAGCAGGCAAGTGACAAAAATCCAGATCATTTCTGTTCCTCAGAGGTGGCCTTTCACAGCTGTTCCCTTGTCACCAACATCCCAGCCTAGTGCCGCTATAACCAGGCCCTGGGCACGCATGAGGTGCGCCTCGTAACAGCATCCTCAGAATTTTTAAGTTACTCCCCACCTATAACAGGCAAGTTAACTGCAGAGCCAATTTCCAGGCATGGCTCACTCATTCCACTTACGAGCGGCACTGGCCAAACAAAGCAAGGAACAGAAGAGCTCCTAGATCTGCACTGTAAACAAGCAGTATCAGCACCTGGAAGTTTCTGGAGGGTGAGAAAAGAGCATATGGGTAGCAGCCTGTGACACGTCAGCTGCTGCCTCCCACCTAGCTCTGCAAGTGTTGCCATCAGCCTGGCACACACCTACAACAGGTGATAGCAAATGAAGAACGATGAAATACCACAGTGAGGGCTCTCTGGAACACAGAGCTGGTCTCAGTTATTTAACACAACACAAGATCCAGCCCCATCAGTCAACACCTACTAAAATTAATGTCGAAGCACAAGCCAAGCAAACTGAGTACTTCAAACACTCAGACACTGACTCAGTATCAATGATATCTTGAAAGCTATTTTCAGACAAGTGTAACAACACTGTTTTTGCTGGTTCTTTCTTTCCTCATTTTTTGGGGGGGGAGGAAGGCAAAGTGAACAGATTCAGGGAAGGTTTGAAATCAACACACCTGCTATCTTCCAGGAGTAACCCAGCAGTTTAGTGCAAAGAAGCACATGTCACTCATGCCTTCACCTGTGACCTTAAGAGCCCGATGCAGTAAGACAGCATGAAATCTCTTCAGGAACATGAGAAAAAGAAAGTTCCACACAAACATGCATAAGAACTTCTTTACAGTGAGGGTGACAGAGCACTGGAACAGGCTACCCAGAGAGGTTGTGGAGTCTCCTTCTCTGGAGATATTTAAGACCCACCTGGACGCTTTCCTGCTCAACCTACTGTAGGGAACCTGCTTTTAGCAGGGTGGTTGGACTCTGATCTCCAGAGGTCCCTTCTAACCCCTACAGTTCTGTGATTCTGTGATGTAAATTACAGATTGTTGTAATGGGAGACGGCTGTGGATATAACCTCAAACACTTCTGGTAAACAATGAACAGGATCGTGTTGTCATCTTCTACCTCCTTTCTAGCAGGACACTTGAGAGCAGACTGTGATAGAGCTCTGCTACCCAACAACTGCTTTTTATACGCAGGCATTAGAATTCACAGACAGTCATCTCATTTTCGATCAATTTCAGCTGTGTCTGACAGTTCAGACCTACAACAGGGGCATTAGGAAAGCGGTGGTATACAATCCATACATCAGCTATTTCAGGCTATGATTAAGCTGAGCTGAATCTAACATATCACCATCGCTGTTCTCACATGAGCAAGCTACTTGCCTAGTTGTCCACGTTTACTCCATACAGACTGATTCCAAACAGCTGACGATGTAACAAGAAATCAACTGCTCCACCAGGCAGCACTGCTGAGGGTGGCTAAGGAGCTATGCTGCCACTTACCTTGAATGCTTAACATCTGTCCCAGCTTCAGGGCTGCTCCCCGGACCTTGCACAAGGTTCTCACAATTCTTTCCGCATTGGCCTCTGACAGGAATGGGCTGGAATCCATCACTGCTTTCTTTCCTGAGGGCGAGGAGAGAAGGCATATGGATGAAAAGCACCCTTACCTCAGCGAGCTCACTCCATTGGGTTCGCTAACGCTCAAGCAGGAGATTCACCTTTCCTCAGAGAAAAACCAAACCAGGACTACGCTCATGCCTCATGGCAACCCAGGGGTATGAACTGTGGTTGTACACCTGTGTCTTGTTCTGACTCATTGCTAGCTTGAGTGCCAACAGCAACGAGTCACAACAGCACAAATATCCATGCAGGCTATGCAAACTGTCCAGGATCCCAGGCAGACATCGGTGTTTGAACTGGCTGTACCACACAGCTCAACCTCACACCACATAAAGGTCTCCTGAGTCCCAGTGCCATAGGCTGCAGCATAGCCATAGCTTCAGAAGAGCAGCACGAGTGGGACACCACAAGGGGATTGTCAAAAGCCCTGACAGCACACTGGAATTGACTGAGAATATGCTCCCACTTCATGAAAATTCACAACAGCACCAAATTTTTCCCCACACACACGTTCACACACAGACGTATTGCTGTGCAATTGTACCAGTAAAGCATGCACTAGGCATCTGTAGAAAGCAGATAGAGCCTTCACATTTCCAAGTCCATAATAGGATTCTTCTTAAGGAAACTGAAATCCCTCTCAATGCACAGGCAAAATACATTGTCCCAACACCAAAATCCCAAATCCCACGGTTGCACACAGCATCTTGAAAAAGCAGCAGATTGTAAATCTGTGATGAGGTCATGGAGCCAGTCAAAGCCAGGGAGAGAGTTCTCTCAGAAGAACAGCAGGAGCTCTCATCTGGGATGCCATGTTGTTCTTTGACAATTGTGTCAGAGGGAAAATTAATTCCAATTGCCAACTTCTTTCCCTCTTACATCCTCACACACGCATGCCACTCCTTACCATGTTCTGACAGGCAACTTGCCACTGAGAAAAGACCACGAAGAACATCCCAATGCCACTAGTTACTAGTTCCAACTGCACTTGGAGACCATGCCAGGAGGAGGCCAAACCCTTACTCTCACCAGAGGTCATGCATACATCAGCTCATGCAGAACAAGGCCCAGAATATACCAACTCAAACAAGCACAGTCCTGTCCCCAACAGAGGGTAAAGACTGATGTATTTTTATTTTTTAAAGATGGAACAAAGAGGGAGGGAGGGTAACTCCATTTTGTGATCCCTTTGGAAGCAACAACTCCTCCAGGACAGCTTCTCTGGCTTACAGAGCATGGACAGAACGGGCAGGCAGGCACCTGCCGACCACTGCTCTTGGGACTGCAGCTCAGCTCCCACGGAGAGCGGAACAGGAAGGAGGTCAGGTCTTACAGTTAGGATGCAGAACCCAGAGCTAGTATGTCAACCTTGGAGCTACACCTTGCTTCAGTACTTCAGAGGAAATGGTACAAAGGATGGAACAGCTGAAGCCAACATAAACAACAAGAAGGGCCCAAGAGGCACAGCAGCTGCAAGATCTGATGATCTCCGAGATGCAAATTACTAGCGTGTCTCATAGTGACAGCAGCAGCAAGAAATCTTCTCCCTCTCCAGCTAGCTCTCAGGAGTGGGTACAGAGGGAGCTCACACTGCCCAGGGACAGGAGCACTGAAGGGTGGAAGGCTTGAAGCCATGAACAGAGCTGTGGCTCTCAGCTGTCCCATAAAGAAAACTCTGGATCCTTAGCAATGACAAAACAAACAGTCCCTCCCACAAGCTCCAGACACAGAGGAGCTAGGGAAACTACTGAGTTCTCTATCTTCCTTCGTAACACCTGCACAGATAAGTAAGGATGAAAGAGTCAGTTAATGATTAAAGTCCCCTCTAGAAGCCAGTGAGCCATGACAATTTTAAAAGAGTCTTGTCAGAAAAAGAGCCAGCGTAGGCACTCCCCCACCTTGTTCTCCTGGCATGCTTCTCATTGAAGTCGAGCCCACAGGGGTGCTACCTGCCTACCAGGCCACCCAACAGCATGCGATCAGATATTGCTTGTTGATGTACCTTGCTAAAAGTGGGCACGAACAAGAAGGTGACCTGAAAGCAAGAGTCAAAACCAGATTTATATAAATGGCAAGTGAAGAAACAACGTGGAAAACAGACATAGGCTTCCAAGGGTAGGTGGAAGAAACAGGTATAAAACCCAGCACGGTTCATCAAAACACATTCCGTGCCAACTTTCAGTAAGTTAAAGTTCTTCCCAGAGACAGCAGGCTACATTTGGTACTACAAAATATTTCCTCCCCATCTCAAGATCACCATTTTTTTCCCCACCCAAATTCAGCAGGCGAAGAAAGAAAAGGCAGACAGTAGTCACATCTAAAAAATCTGTGGAAATAAGGAGGCCTCAGAAGTGAAAGCTCCTGCTGCCACACTGCTTTGCATGCATTTATTTTTAGGATCATCCGCCACACAAACTTCAGAGCAAGTTAACAGTCAAGAATGTAACCTAAGCACTTAAGACTGACCACTCAAGGAGACTGCACTTCTTTCCATAGGGAAATAACCATTTGTTCAAATCTAGGCTAGCTGCCAGCCCTGCAGGGCTGTGCCCAGCCTGGCATTTGCACAGTGCCTATCAGGACAACCTGTTATAGGTCATTAATAAGTTACAAAATTGACCTTGAATCCAAAGTCTTCCTGCTAGTAATGGCAACTATTTGTCTGGGCAGTGTTTCATTCTTATTCCTGGAAATCTGTTCTACTCTCCCATCCCCACCACATGTAAACCTTGCACTTCAGATACACACTAAATGCTGAGACTACCAGCAAGGTCACCAGTGACCTAGGAGGTTATTTTTAAGTTGGCTACATCAAGACAAGAAAATTCCCACTGGAAATGAAGTACGACCATCCTCTTTTTAAAAGATGAAGATGAACCAAACCACTTATTAAAGCACTTAAAGAAGGCAGCCATAGGCCCTTAAGCCCTTAAAAATACCCCTGTAACTCCACAGAAATCACTTCCACCACCAAATTTCTATGTCTAGGCCATCAGGCTTTGATGAGGAAGGGAGAAATTCATGAACTCTTGCACCAAAATTTTTGTTCAGGGATAAATCCCTTGATAACATAAAAAGTAAATTGTTTCTGGAAACAGACAAGATGAGGCAGAGAGGAGAGAATGGGGAAGGGCCCTACAGTTCAGGATGGGAATTTAAGCAGCGGGGAAACAAATCAATGCAAACATGGTTACTAGAGAACATACAGGAGAGGAGGCATCTGTGGTCCCTCCATTTGGTAGCAGCAATGGCAAGATGACAAGTACAAACCATGCTACTAAGATCACCTGTAGCTCAAGAGTTTCAGGCTTGCAATTCTGTGAGTGAAGGATGAATGATTCTAGCCCTGTTTTACAGGTGTGAAGACACTTTCAGTTGTACTGACTGGGCAGGAGGAGGGGAAAAAAGAAAAGACTCCTTCTGGATGCTAGCAAGAGTGTGAAATTCTCGGGAACACCTTTGGCCATGTGTCCCACTTGTTTGAAATTCCAATACAGCGCAGCAGTGACAAGAGAAAAGACATCAGCTAAAAGCTTCCAAAGAACCAGACAACATGCCAAGCTCAGAGATAGGTTGGCCTGAGCTTATGGTGCTGGCAGCCAGAAAAAAAACTCTCAACTTGGGCACAACTGCCTCAAGCTGAAACCACAAAACGGGTGCAGGGTGGGTTTTTTGTTTGGTTGGTTTGGGATTTTTGTTTTCTTTGTTTTTTAAGAAAGTGAAGGTACCTATGCAAGACAATTCCCAAGAACAGCAAAGGCTGGTACTGACGGAGAGCAGTAAGAAAAATGGATCTTGGAGTCAAGCCATATATATATCCTCTGCCATGCATTTCTGCAGGAGCAGAGCCCTTGGAGAGAGGTCTCATCCAGTGAGTCATACCCACTGTAAAGTCCTATGGAAGACGTGTCCAATGACACTAGCTAGAAGCTGTAGAAGAGCAGCAGGAATAAGAGCCTAGATCATGCAGCATCCTTCTTGCAATCTTGGCTTAAGAAGTTCCAAGACAGCACAAGGGCTGAAATAAACTTCTGCCTCACCTCAAAACTTCCCACTCCTGTCCCATTCTCCTTTACAGTATAACCACTGCTCCAAGCTCTTATCTAAGTAGGCAATAGCAAGAAGAGAAGCAAAAATGAAATCAAGCAGGACAGCTAAAAATAAAACCCAGATCATTTTCCAAATCCCTTGCCTACCATCTAAGTCATCAGCCCTCGTTGCCATATACACTAATCAAGGTTTGGGCAAGAACCTTACTTTTCCCAGAGTACAACTCAGCCTACAGAGCAAGCTGCACTACCATATTTAGCCACTGCAAAAGCTTAGAAGAAAGCCACCGTGACATGGACAGGTATAACTCAGGAGCATTTTAACTCCAACTTCAACCAAGCTGGGGAAAAAAACCAAGGTCAGGTCAATTTGCATGGTTGTGAGAATCCTTCAGAGGAAGACAAAAGAAAGATGGAAATAGATAATCACTATTTAGCACATACATAAATTCTTTTGTCACTCTTAAAAACAGGAGAAGCCATCCTCTAAATAAATTCCTATTAGGCAGAACATCCTTAAATTTCAGACAGACTACAAACAGCAATAGCATGAAGTTTTCAGACATAAGGGCTCAGCTACAGTTTCTGAAGTGATAGAACTACGCGGTTACACTGAACAGCTTAAAAATATTGTTGCACCAGTATAATCCAAGAATGGACACAGGTGTGGTATTCACGCTCACGTGTGGCTATGGGAAAGTAGGCTGTATGAACTGGACTGGCATAAACTTATTCTCACACATATATACACACGTCTCACCTCTGTCTACATGGTGAGGTTGTGGCTTACTTCAATGGGGGAAAAAAAATAAAAGTCTGGACGTATCACATTAAAAAACTACAAAATTCGCCTTGTTCCAACTGCGTCAATGTTCCAGCTTTCAAAAGAATAAAATCTTGCAAGTGAGTATGCAGATAAACTGTGACTGCACAGGAAAAGGAAAAAAAAAAAAAAAAAAAAAGACAAAAAAATGAGGATGCAGAAAGGGCTTACCATTGCGTTCTTCAGGTCGAAGGCTCTTCTTTGCAACTTCTGCCAATGCTCCAATGCCAAGACCAACAGCTAATCCTTTAAAATAAGAAACAGGACACAGTAAAAATACTTAGTTACAAATAAAAGCATTTTTTATAATTAACCTCAAGCCACACGATCACAAGCACAGCTACAAAAGAGCTTGATTAGAGCATCCTGGCTTTTACAACGGAGTTATCTTCAAGCTTTTCACTGGAGTCTTTTCTCCTGTATTTCTTTCTTCAGTCCAGCATGCCAGCCAGGTATCATAGGCTAGACCAGCCAGTTCTGAGACAGCCAGTTCTTGTGAAGTGCATCAACAAGTGCTACTGAGAGCTGTGTGTTCCTGCTGTAGACTCAAACTGTGGGGTTCACTTTTCCTGAGGCCCACCTCACCCAAGCAGCAGTGTAAGCTGTAACTCCAAGAAGCTATGCTGTGGATAACCCTGAACAGCAACAATAGGTTCATGAGCCTGAACATCAGCAATCCATATACCACGGCTTTTGCAAGTGGCAAGTTGCATTAGACTGTACAGTGGCCACAGATTAAGCTACAAGTAGCATTATCTGCCTCCACTACTGACCAAAATCACCAACAATTGACACACAGATCTAATCGTGCAATAAAATGCATGTTACCAAAGGTCTCACTGCCTACCCAATTATCTTTCCAATTTGAAAATATTTTTATGGATAAGTGACATGGGTAACAAGAGCAGCTGGTGCTCCCTCACAGCTCTTCAGCAACAGTGCATCCCATCATGCCTTACTCGGGCACTGCTAGCGGTACTCGATGTGTGTTTTCCAAACATCCCATGTCCTCCTTCAGGTACTATAGGACAGCCTCCAAATAAAACAACTGGATTACATAGTAAGGACAGTGAAGGAAGCACAGCTGAGCAGCATACTTTAATTTGTGCATGTATGTGGGAAGTAATGCAGTATGTAAGCATGCACACATTTTGCAGTCTCAACCAAGGAAGTCTGGGCACAAACAGGTTGAACATCATTTGAGCACTTTGAGTGTTTCTTCCTTCCCGTCAGGTAATCACAACCCCATCTCTATCAATAAGATTTCAAACTTGTACTACATCTGCTTCCAGAACAACTCCATCTAAATGCACTGAGCCAAAGAACCCAGCATAAGGTGAAGCACAGGCCGTGGAAGGCAATCAGTGATGTTACAAGGCCTTTGCATGGACTGCATCCATGCATTTCGTAATTCCTGTATGTTTTTCTATGAAGGTATGCTACGAAACTAACTTCTGCAGACACTCCATGCATGCAAACCATGCAAGACCACTGAGCAACTATCTTTCGAACCTGAAATCCACAGATTTCAGGTGCAAAAGGAGAAGAAAAAAAGAAAAGACTTCTCAATCACAACATAAACAGTATCTATTAAAATGCTGACACAGTCATCTCCAATCAGATCCCACATGCAAGACAGTTACATGGAGCAAAAAAAGTATCAAGTCAGACAGGAAGACAATGAAGATAAGTATCTCAAAGTGATTTTCTAGACTGAGAACAAGTCCAAGATACCGCTCATGCTGTAGTTTTTCTGCTGGCTTTTACCCCATTTCCAAATAAATGATTTGGGCTTCAAAGAACTTTGAAAAAGCAAACTGCAAGATTCTGACAGAGCTGGTCAGCAGTGTCCCCTGGGAGTCTGCTCTAGAGGGTTTAGGGATCCATGAGAGCTGGTCACTTTTCAAGAACCACCTTTTAAAAGCCTAGGAACTGGCAATCCCATTGTGCTGGAAGTCAAGAGAGCAGGGCAGAAAACAAGCCTGCCTGAACAGGGAACTCCTCCTGGAACTGGGGCAGAAAAAGAAAATGTGATCTCTGGAAGCAAGGCCAAGCTTCACAGGGAGAGTACAAAGCTGCACTTTGCACCTGCAGGAAGGAAACAAGAAAAGCTCAACTTGAGTTGGCAACGGCAAGCGTGGTGCCAGACAACAAAAAAGGCTTTTTCAAGTATGTCAACGGCAAGATGAGGTCAAAGGAAAACACTGGACCAATACTGGGAGTGGATGGTCACCTAACAGATAAGGAGGAGAAAAAGGCAGAGGCATTGAATGTCTTTTTTTTTGCCTCAGTTTTTGATAACGACAGACATTGGGCTGCCCAGACCTTAAAGTTGGAAGACAACGACTGGAGGAGCAGTGACTTTCCTTCTATGGTCACCAAAATTGTAAGGGAATAGTTGTATCAGCTCAACGTTCTTAAGCCCATGGGGTCTGACGGGATTCACCCCAGACTACTGAGGGAATTAGCAGATGTTACAGCTGTACCCCTCTCAACAACTTACCAAAAGTCGTGGGAGGGTGGGGAGGTGCCTGCTGACTGGAAGTCAGCCAGGGTTATACCCACCTACAAAAAGGGCACAAGAGAAGGCCCGGGAAGCTACAGAGCTGTTAGTCTAACCTCAGTGCCTGGAAAAGTTACAGAGAAGATTGTGCTGGGGAACACTGAAAGGCATGTAAAGAACAAAGCTATTTTCAGGCAGTCAACAAGGGCTCATCAAGGGAAAGTCCTACCTTAGTAACGTGATCTCATGCTGTGACAAGGCCACCTGCTTGGTGGATGAAGGGAAGGTGGCAGACGTAATCTTTCTGGATTTCAGTTAAGGCCTTTAATACCATCCCTCATGGCATCGTTCTGGACAAACTGTCCAACTGTGAGATAAACAGGTTCACAATGCACCGGGAGATGAACTGGCTAAATGGCAAAGCCCAAAGGGGTACAGTGAACAGGGCTATGCTAGGATGGCAGACTGTCACCAGTAACCTTCCCCAGGGCTCAATTCTAGGGTCATTACTGTCCAACATTTTTATCAATGATCTGGATGTAGGAGTGGAACACACCCTCAGGAAGTCTGCTGACGGGAATAGCACAAAGCTGTGCCAGAGGAGGTTCAGACTGGATGTCAGTTCCTTTACTGTGACAGTGGTTAAACACGAACAGGCTTCCTAGCAAGGTGGTGATGTGCCATGCATATTCTAGAGACATTTGGACAACGCCCTCTAGAACATGCTTTAACTTTTGGTTAGCCCTGAAGAGGTCAGGCAGATTGACTTAATAATCTTTGAAGATCCCTTCCAACTGAATTATTCTAACAATATTGGACAAAAGGACAGAAAAAAGAGTTTGTCTTCTTAGGATGTGCCTACTGCTCCACTCTAATTTGCTCAAAAACAAATTCCAAAAATCAGCCAACAACTGTTTCAAACTAAAGCCAGGCATAAACAATTTTACTGTTAATCAGCTGCTATGGTTTAAAGATCTGAAGTTTAAACAAAGGCTTCAAGCATCTTCACAATATAATCACAGGGTGCAGCAGGAGGCACACGAAAGGTGGTGGTAACACCAACAGCTATTTTAGCTGTTGTTAAACAAATTATCTACCCTACACTATTAGGAGTGACCTTTTTCATTTCATAATAGGTATATGAAAACCAAGGTCCAGGAATCATATCAGCCTGTGGTCCTAAAAGAAAGACAAAAAGGAAAACCATACCAGTTCTACAGCTCTTGTTAACAGCTAGCTTGCTGAACACATCTGAAATACCTGTTTAGGTAGGGAGCTTTTTTATCATATCTAATTGCTGGCAAAGAAAAGAGCAACAAAAGACAGGATGCAAAGAGTAACCTAATTCTGACTAAACACCAAGTTCTATAATTGCAATGAAAAAGCCCAAATCAAGCTCTAAGCCAAATTATGTGTTTGTGGGAAAGCACATTCCTATTAGCAAGCTTAACTAGAGAATGGAATTAACCCCTACGTTAGCAGGAGCGCTGTCATATCCAGCCATCAATCAGTATGTACAATACTCTACTTTGTAGACATGGGTGTGCAAACTCACCTCCAAAGTTGGCAAGCCGTCCAATCCTCGTAACAGGAACCTTTCGCTCCCGGGCCCGTTCACTAAGCTGCCGCAGAAAAACAGAGCAAGGAAAACAAAACAAAGAAAAAAATCCACAAATGAACTGGGCATACAGTCACATACTGCAAATTCAGAGAGCAACTTGAAAACCATCTGTGCTACAGAAAGCTCTTCTTGAATACCAAGCCTCATATGCACCGCCAGATTTTCACCTGAGCATACTGCAAAACGTATGACTTAAACTGAAACATGCATTAAACTGAGAAATGTACAAGAGGATGTGAAAGACGGAGGAGCTAATAACCACGTTTAGAAAGCCCATTTTCACTTTTACCTCAGCAGCCCTTTAATTGTCAACTCAGAGAAGCAGTGCAATGCCAACCCAAACTCTCTTCCACACATGCAATTAAAACTCCTGCAAACTCATCAGCTTGACAGGACCATTTCCTCACACACAACAGCCAGAGCAGAAGCACAGAGTTTCATTGAAGCAATATCCTGAGTGTGTAAAAACCCACAGTAGCATCCAATAGTGGGCTGGGGGAAGGAGGAAAAGGTCAGAGCAGATGACAAGCATCTCCACTGTGAATCCTGCTGTAGGCTTTCTGCACTGTCTCGCACAAGGGCATGAAGCCCTAAAGCAACCATTGTTATCTGTGCTACTCTCCAATCTGTTAATGCTAAGACAACAATCCCTCCACCTGTAGGAGGACTGCAAGACATAGTACAGGAAGCCATGACCTCTGCTGAGAGAAGTTTAGGTCCAATCCATTCTTCACAGCCATTGCAAGACTGCTATGGGGGCAGGGTCCTTCATGGAGAAGATAAGCCCTTTAAGAGAGTCTCCAGACCTCTGTAGCCCATAACTGTCCATAGCTTCTCAACATTCCAGCCCAAGAACTGGGGTGAATTACGACTCTTCATTACAGTAATCAACAAATTGAGTCCTCGCAGTCCAATGGATGGAGAGCTCATGTTAATGTCAAGTTTAGGTCTAACCCTATGTATGCATTTTAAACATCCTCTCACATTCAAATATCAGATGTAGAGGAGGTAAATATGAAAGTAGGCTGAAAACCTGCTGCCAGAGCAAATATCACAGAGATCAGAGTGAAGGAGCACTGACACTTCCTTCTTTTGCCTCTACAAAAGGGAATAGCAAAAAAGAAAAAAATAAGAAACACCGGAGAAGGTGAGTAAAGGACAATCCAGCATAGAAGCAATAGCACCGAGAACCCTTAATTAAAAGCAAACCAAAAAAACAACAACAAACACATACCATCTGTTTGTAGGGTTTCTGCTCTGAACCTGTTTTGGCCTGTCTGGCTTTATCAATATCTTCAGCTGTTAATCCACCAACAGAGGAATGATCTTGGTGAAAAGCCCTATTTTGTCCAAAGGCAGTAGCGAAAGGATTTCCAGGGTCCCTAAAGCCTCCAAATAACCTTGCATCCATTTTGGGAGGGAACGGCTTCTGACTGAGGCCAGAATCTCCAGTCTCAACATTTCTAAAAGGTCCATTTGTAGTGTAAGAGTGAGCAGGGCCTTCACTGCTTTGTTCGTGAGGCTTGGCAGATGCAGTAGAGAAGTCCCTTGAAGCATCTGATGGCTCTCGGGCTGAGAAGTCATAGTCCTTCCCAAAATCCTCAGACAGATCACTTAAATTCTCCTGCTGTTTGCCCAGTTCCTGAAAACAATAATAGAAATACTTTAAGAACTTAAACCTGCTCACTACTCATCCACAGTCCTCAGAGAAGGGCATGCAGCTTGGCTGTCCTGTCTCTACTCAAGTAATTTGTAGAGACTCTGGCACCACAGACATTCACAGTAAAAGTTAGGAAAAAAGAAGAGATACAGAGGACACCTGGAACCACCAGCAGTCTCTCAGCCACACTGATGGCACTAATTAATTGACAGTTCCTCAAATACCAGTAACTGGAAATGCCTTGTTCCACACACGCTGCCAGGAAGGGTCACTAACTGTAGAGATCACTAGAAGCAGTACATTGCTCAGAACAACAGGTGATGGGAGATACAGAATAGCATGTATAGCACATAGCCTCATGGCTACTTGAAGCAATACCAGGTACCTATTTATAGGCCAATTAAGATATGCCTTTCATGGCCAAGGGATTGTAGTCATCAAATAAACAAATAACTAAATAAAATTCTGTGCTTGGAGAAAGGGTAACAGCAGACAGCAACACTCAAGGCAAACTTCTCCCGATAGTCTTCCATTTTGTTCTGTCCTGTCCTGCAAGAGTTGCTCCACTGTATGGGACTGTGGTTTGGAGAGCAAAGGATTTCAATTTATTGTATTCGTTCTTTTAAAATGTCACCATAAGAAAGAAAACGGGTGATACACAGACTACCAAGGTATCTGGGAGAAAACAAGATCTCCTGAGAGTGCTTTCACTATTTGGCAAGTGAAGGTTTGAAATCTCCACGCACGGTTGCATGACAGGACTGTCAAGATTTTGTTGAAATAAATGTAGTGGCTTTACAAGACAGAAAGCACAATTACTGCTAACTGCAGCATTTGAAAAGCCAAAGTTGAAGACCAGGCAGAAACAATAGTGATATGCAAATCTATGTAAATTTGACTGCAAATACATAATCCAACTTTTGTCTGTGTTTTGTTAAGGGCTCCATTACAGTGTATCTGCTCATGCAGTTTGTACAACTGTGAACTTAACACTTCATAAATGCTCAGAATTGGGGAGGGTAGGTAGGGAAACAAACTCATAGTGAACTCGTGGTTTTTTTATTTGGTTGTTGGTTGGGTGGCTTTTGTTGTTGTTTTACTTCAGAGACTGCAGAGACGTACGTGGTGTCTTTTGTCACCTGGTACTTGGTAACCACCTTATCTGCTCAGAGTTACGAAGATCTCCCTCTCTGGCACCTTCATTAAGCCAATGTAAAAGGACTGGAGAAGACACGTGCCTCAAGTATCAGACAAATTAAAGTATTCTAGTAGAAAATTGTTCCTCTGTGTAGAAGATGTGCTTGAATTTTGTACAGTAAGCATTTATCTATGCGTGGGAACTCAGTACTTGGTCCTATAATAATCTTGACAAAACAATATTTGGGGAGTGCAAGTTTATACCAAAACTATGTGTTGGAGGTTTTGTGCGGCATCACTATGGGTGTATGGCTGTATACTCAAGAGCAGATGTGCAGACAAACTCAGTGCTTCCGAGTTTGTTTACACTTGTTGGAAGAGTCCACTGGATACATAGTCCTGGTTCTTGTTAAACCAAGACAATGTATGTATAAACATGTTGTAATTCTGACCTGCTTAAAGCTTTATGAAACTGTCTGTAGTTCCATTAGTGGATGAAGAAGTCCCCAGAACGACACCCTTGTCTACATGTTTCTGAAGTAACTATGCTTGGCTAACAAGATCTCACTGTAGTTTTGTGGGAAGTGCTAAACAAATCACTGCTGTAAGTGCAAAAAAGCTACTTATCATGGATGGCATTAAGCAGATGGGTTACAAGTACTTGGTGCTTTCTTCTGTGTCACACAATTGAGTGCACAACCGCTTCTGCAAAATTCACTTGGGATATTTCAGTGAAGCAGAATGCAGCGGGAAGGAGGGAACTTGGCAAGTCATGTTGATGGTTGGACTTGACGATCTTGAAGGTCTTTTCCAACCTAGATGATTCTATGACTTTCGAATGCAGGGGAAAAAAAAAAGTTATAAAATAAAATCAGTCAGCAGCAGAGTATTAACTCCCACTTGCTACTCCACACATTCTAGTAGAAAATGTCCGTTCTACCTCAGCAGCAGCAATGCCAAGGAAGAACTGTGGGTGATTACAGCCAATCGACAGGATTCAAAATTCTGCTGTGGTCAGGTAACGAGGTAGTGTATTTTAAACTCTTTCCTAAACACTAATTACATTTCCCCTCTTTACAGAGGGGGAAAAAAAAAAAAAAAAAACAGAACATAGTCTTTCCTGTTATTCAGTAGCTCTCACAGTATTTTGAGCCTTAACATCAGTGAAGGCAGAGGAGAACTCTATTTAAAATGGGGACTGTGGCCAAGCAATGACTGATGATTTCAATCATGAAGGCCTCTCTACTTCCATACATAAATTTTAAAAGACAGCCAATATCTTGCCATAGATTGAGAGAAATGAAATATATTCACTTAATATAAAATTTTTCCTCTTAAAAACAGAAAAAAACATGGCTTGAACATTTGCAACATTTGAACATTTGCAATTTCTTACAAAAAAAAAGGTGTTTTAGCAGCAGCTTCTCAAGCAACTCACACATAGAACACTGTGCAGAGAAACATACACAGAAACAAGAGAACATTCTCTCTTCTTGAATGTAAAAGGAGGCAAAACAGAGCTCTACCCTCATAAACAAATAAACTTTGGGTATTTCTCAAGACAAAGCTATTGCAGACTTAAATATGACAAAGGTAACACAGGCACAGATTCTAGAGTTGAGGTTATAAGCAAATGTCATGACAGTCCAAACATTGCATGAAATATCATCAAAACCTCACCCATTAGTTTTTGCTTCAAAATCATGATCTGAGCTACAATGTCATTCTAAATGATGATTGATCTTGATTTAGAGAAGTACTTTTCCACAGACAAGCCCCACTTTTTCCAAGAGATGGCAACATAGCAAATGTGAAGCTCATATATATCCATCCTCATGTCTGGTAAGAGAGGCCACTGCTTTAAAAAAAAAAAAACAAAGTCTGGCTTTCCTTATGTTCCTTATTTGAAAGCCAGTTTTTCTGAAAATCCAGCCTCAGCTGCAAGTGATAAACATGCAAACACCTGACCCCGAGCCATTCTGGAATATATCACATGTACCAGTTCTGAAAAAAAAAAAAAAAAAAAAAAAAAGGAAGCAACACTGAAATTATTGCAATTCACTCTAAAAGAGCTCATTCACTTATTCAAACTTGAGGTAATTGATGAATGAAGTCTCAGGGAGACTGCTGACCAGTCTTACCAAGCACTTAATCTTTGACAAGATGAAGTGAGCGAAGCATGCCTTAAACAATGAGTAATGGAAACCAGCACACTCCACCATAACAGTAACCATCCCCTTGCATTCCTGTCCAAGCACCTACAACACTCTGCAGAACTCTTGGAGAATTCCCGGCATGTTCTGACATCTCCATTAGTTACCTAGTGCTTCACAGAGCTAGGTTCTGCTTCGTGACAGGATTTCCTAAGCCCTCTCACAACACGAACAGAGTACCTGGAGGAAAAGCCAGAACATAATACAAGACTATGCACACAAGAGCTTGTCTTACCTGCACTTTCCCCCAGGCAGAACTAAACTGCTGTTCAGCAGCGGCCTGGAGACTCCTTGCAACAGTAACCGCATCACCACCAAGGATCACCTGCCGTAGCTGTCCTGCTTGGGTTTCCAGGATCGCCTTACTGAGCTTTGTCAAACCTCTCATGACCATGATGGCATCCCCCGCCATGACTTATTTCTTTCTCTGCTGAAAGATCAAAAAAAAAAAAAAGGCAAGAGGTCAAGGAACAAGTTTGCAACTAGGTTCAAGTCACCTAAGAGCCAGAGCAGTATGTACCAGCCAATTTCATTTCACTTTGACAACCAGCCACCATAGGAATTTGTTTGCAGCTCAGATAACACTTTAGCCAGCTGGAGTGACAGTTGGCTGTCACCTTAGCAGGCAAAGGTAAGGTGTCATTCCTCTGACTGTGACTGTTCATGAGTTAGGACAGCGTTCCAGGACTTCATACAAATATTCAAGTTACCATTGACTAGAGGAATCAAAGACATACATTTCAGCAACACTGCAAAGGCTGTCTTAATTCTTCCCAAATGTTTAAAAAAGATTAAAGCATTAGAATTCAACTTTTGATTATCAGGCCATGGAACATTTTCTCAGAGCCTGATAACACAGACAAAGCATACTGACCACTGCCACATCCCATTAGTGCCCTGGAGCCATTGCTGCTCATTTTAAGTAGCTGAATTTCTTAACTCCCATGCCAATCAGTAAGCTTTATCTGTCCTCCAAAGGCAGTCCACTCAGTCCCTGACTTGTAGCTCATTCTGCTACTTCTAGTTGTAAACTTAATGAGGCTCAGAACACCCACCTACCACAGCCTTGCACACCACTTGGAATGCATCATACCACAGTGCTGGACCTTTTCACTCCATATCCCTTCCTATCTGAAAGGTACTCCCTCTTAGACTGATGGCAGTTAGTGCAAATTCAGCATCTTCAGACACAAACCAGGAACTGTAGGATGCAGAATGGTGCGAGAAGAACAAGTTACACTGACTCCTTTATCTCCAGTGACAGCTGGGCTCAGGACACTGGCTCTCATTTCTCACTGTCATTCACGTAAAAGAAAATCAGGGCTGGCTGGGATACCAAACCCATTTTGCAAGTTTTGCATTTTTCACCTGATTATTATTATTTCACTGATCTCCCACATCTTTCAAGCACAGCAAGGATTATTCACTGTAGGTTTTTAAGAAGTTTGGAAGGTCCAGGACTTGCAACTACATCCATGATTTCTGACATAGAATATAGAGGCATACTATTAGCACAAGATGCTGCCTAAGCTTCACCCTTACCTGTAGAATATTCTCTCTGATGGTTTTTGTAAAAATCTGGCTTCAACAGGTACCAAGCACTACCAAGACCACAAATTTAAGTTATGTCCTAGGTAGGTACACTGACGTTTATTAACAACTGCTAAACAGTGATCAAGATCAGGAATAATTGTTGTAGCCATGAAGTAGTATTACATATTACACACTTTAAAGCATGATTGTTAGGACAGTCGAGTGTTAGCAGCACATCTAGATTTAGTGTGTTATCTGTAAAATAAAAATTAAGTTGAGCCCAATCATTATTCTGTGGTTAACCTTGCAAAACCTATCCCTAAACTCCAGACCTGTAACAACTGTTATTTCTGAATCTCTGTAGCATTTAAGTACTAGTTTAATACTACAATATGCACTTTTATATCATATTGTGCGCAATTCCTATTGTGAAATATATTATGAAGCAAAAAACCAAACAATTCTCCTTTATAGTCTCTGGCTATAAAAGATGGCACTTGGCTCATTGCTCCTGATAATCTTCTGACACCCATGCTACCATCCTCACTTTCCTACACACAGTGGTTACAGCCATCTAGCTATCATGCAAGTGGTTTCTCAGCCCAGAAGCATCAGCTAGTTATCCGGAAAATGACACAGAAAGTAGACACTAATGAGGTTATTGCAGCCAGAAGGGGAACACATGAAAACACCTGCTAGATAATCACAAACGGAAAAAGACTATGCATAAAAAAATAACCAAGAATTAGTAGAATTATCTTCTTTCTTCACTGAAAAAACGAGCACAAGGATGGACAGGAAACATGAAAACTGAAAGACAAAGAGAGCAGCAGCAGATTGGTATGTAACCCCAACAATACACACACATCAATACCCAGTACAGACAGGAGGCAAGAAGTACTTTTGCTTACACCAAGCTCTATTCAGGCTACTACTAAAACAAGAAAAAAAAAAAAAAGGCATAAGCAAGCTCTATCAAAGTGATTTAAAGAGGTTGTTTCAAACAATTGGTCCTAGTACAGGAAGTTTATGTTACACTTGACTTGTTTCCCAAGGACTCATTACCTAGCACTGGCAGAGAAGAGGCCTTTCTGTACGGATAGGGACAAGTCGGTCACATCTGCACAAGCTATCAGAGTGCCTGCAGACCTGGATCAGAAAGCTGACAAATGTCAATTACCAGCTGTTTTCCAAGAACATGCACGATCACAGTTGAATTAACGTATGGAAAGCACCCACAACTTACAGCACAGGAAAGGGCAGCACATCACTGAGGAGGCTAGAACCAAGCCACCCTTGGACACCGGGCAAAATACACACGGCAGTTGGGGGGGCTGATGTGGGTTAGATGCGACACTGGTAGGTAGACACTGGTAGGTAGACAGCCTCCTGACATCGCACAAGGCTTTGGGCCCTGCTGCAATGCCACAAAACTAAATCAAGTAACAATGAAAGCTGCCTGGGAGACTCCTGTGTGCAATAGCCACCTGCCAAACAAGCCACTGTCCTTCAGTGAATAACTGCATTTCCTTCCTTCTTCAGCATGCCAGGCTATTGGACTGCAGGATTAAGCAAGTATAACAAGTAACCCGTGCACAGGAACAAAAAGCCTCACAACAGGCAACAAATAAATTGTTGTATTTGTACTGTTTTCAAAACACACCTTCGTTTGTTCCTCTTCTTTTCCACGTTAGCATGTGCTTATGCAGACACAGACCATTCTCTTACCCCATTTTTTTTTTTTCAAGGTGCTTGTACAACCCGAAATCCTATTCATATGTGCACATTACGTGTGTATGTATACACAAACATACACAGGACACAGATTAAGCACAGGGAGACTTCTAATCCTACAGAAATACACCTGAAATATTTTTGAAAACTTTCTTCCAAAAATACAGCTCTCTCAGTGCAGAGGAATTACTTCTCTACCACGAACAGTTTACTATCCCCACAAGAAAGATGCTCATCTACTGTCAATTTAAATAAACAAACAAGCCCCATGCAGACAAACCACCACAGAGCAGTTTTGCGCTAGCCCACATTCCCCTCTGTGTTTCTAGGTAATTTTAAGTGCCTACTTCATCTCCATCTTCTCTTTTAAATGAGTTAAAAATGAAAAACATTAGTACAAATAGTAGGGCGGATAATTATTTACACTGTTACCTTCATAAGCATGTAATTCAATCTCTATGCCTTCCCCCTTCCTATTTCCCATCATCACAATCACTGTTGTCTTCATTGTATCTAAACAAGGACTATAATCTTGGAATCAGTGTTAAAACCACCCACACCATAAATGCTAAAGTAGCTGTGGCAACAATATGAAATTAAAAAAATAGATGTGATAAAACATTTTAAAAACCCACAACCACAAACAAGATACAAGTGACCAGGTACTCAGCACATTTTTTCCATGGCCAGCAGCAGACTACAACTTCAAAACAAGTGTTATTCATTAAGATGTTCTGTAACTTATCTTTTTCCTTTAAATTACACCGAAGATGTGCCTTGCTTATCCCTTCATTCTTCCCTCTCCTTGCACCTCATGTATGTTTCCACTTGAGAGGAAATTTGTTTAAAGATCCGACCTGCAACAGAACTAAGAGCTCAATTCACTTCTGTCCCATGGCTTTAATTCAAGCCTCCTTAATTCTAAATTCTTCAAATCTCTGAAAGCAACTTTAAAACCACCCTTGCACAAAAAGTTTGCCAAAGCAATTCAAGACAAAAACCTCTAAAAGGCAGGCAGGACTTGTTTATTCTCTAATCATTGTAACAGCAGTACGTGCACTGAGAGAAGTAGGCTGCCTGGCAGACAAATGCATCTTTCCCCCAGAACTCATAAGGATTCATAATCACTTCTGGCAAGTGACAGAAATCTAGAAATAATTCATTCACAATTAATATCCTAGCAAGAGAGTGCATTCCCACATTATGGTCCACTTCCCCTACTAATAGTCTTAATACACCAATAAAATCTGTCCCAGGCACACATTTCCCACTAGACTGATGCAGATCTGATTCATTTGTTTTGATTTTAAGGCTAAAACTCACTCACTTTTCCCCAACACTGGGTTCTGCTCCTGCTCCAATGAGATAAGTATTTGCTGCAACTGGGGAACCAAAGGAAAAAAAAAAAAAAAAAAGGTTTAATTTACCTCACTGTAAGGTCTTTAAAATGCACTATCCAGGCAAGGAAAGATTCATGCCATTTTCATGTTTTTCCTTGCTCTGTTGCATCGAGGCAGTGGTGACACTGGTTTGGTTTTCTAACTGGAGTACAAACTCCCCAAAGCAGGGGCTATCAAGCCACTAGCCATCATTCAGCATTTTTCCTTTCAGAAAGGTGGGTTTCTGAACGTAAGAAGTGACATGTTAAACTCCACTAACCTTTGATACTGGATTTATGAGGCTGTTTCTTCCAATCCCCATTTCAGCCAGCACTGACTGCAAAGCAGCATTTACAGTCCCCTCTTCCTCCACGAACTCAAGAACAAACAAAAGCAGCAGTCCTTGCACGATCTATTCCTCATGGACAGATCAAAAGCTCTGTTGTGCTACCAACTAGCAGTAACTTAATTTCACAAGTAATCACATTAATCCTAGCAGAGGGCTACTGTGGACCTGTCGCCTTCATCCACAGTTCACTCAGTTCCAGCCACACAAAGCTGTTGGGTTTTGTTGTTGTTTTTCCCTCCTGTTTATGCACTGGACAGTACTTACAATAATCCTCTATATAGCTCAAAAGCTGTAAGCACAAGTGGAGCTTTAATCACGTGAATAATTCTCAAAAATGCTGTGAGTAAAGTTGTTTTTCATGCATGTGGATCCTTTATCCAGCAGCACAGACAATTGTTCATTAAAACACAAATGGAGCATGACTGAAACAAGCAAGTTAACATTACATTTGGGTAGATGTCATATTTGAAGCATATATTTAACACACTGAACTAGTACAAGCTGAATTTATACTTGTTTTTACGGCAAACTCGTACAAAGCCACAATTGACACAGTTAACAAGTTCCAAGGCATCCCTCTGTCAGTGTTGGTGTACAGCATCCCTTCAAAACCCAAGTTTTCCACAGTACAAAAGCTCTAACCTGGAGCATTTACAAGAATGTTACACTAAAGCTCTACTGATCAAATCCAAATGTTTGCACTTCAAACGAAAAAAACAAACATGACAAACCTCTCTCCATGTTTGCAGAGTAACTTTATGTTCTCTGAGTCACTTTACCAGTTAGGAGAGAAGAGACCACTGCATTCGGTGCCCTGCCTGATGCACACAGAGCCGCACAGCTCCACAGCGCGAGGCTCTACACAGGCAACCAACAGGGCTCCCTGTGGAGCTCGTGCTCTGAACTTGAATGCCAAGTAGGAAGGAAGGAGGCTATCAGCTCGCAGTTGTGGGTTGTTTGTTTGTTTTTCTACATACACGGTCATTTTATAATTGTTTTTATTTCAAGTTTTGCTTTTCTTAAAGCACACAGAATGTAATTTGGAAACTTGGAAGCAATAAAAAGCTCCATCTCACAAGTGAGATTCCTTTCAAATAAGACACACCATTACTTAAGACCACATTCTTGAGAAAATAGAAGCTTTTCCTCTTGCATTTAAAGAGGTATCAAGTCTTCACTAGTACATCGCAAAGAGCTACAGAAATGGGACTGATCTCTAAGTGCTCTATTACAGAGGGAAGGGAGCAAATAATTTACCCAAAGTTACATAACATGTCAGTGCCAGAGCTGGGAAGAGAATCATCGCTCTCTCCTAAGCAAACCGACCCTTACAGCTTACAGTCTAGAATTCAAGTGTACTTAACAAAAAAACACAGAGCAAAATGAAACTAGGATTCATCTTACCAGCATGTTGTTAACAGACACATCTAAAGGATTAAATGATGAACAAGCAAAGGTTGAAAAAAAATTCCGATTAGAATCATAACCTTCTTGGAAAACTAAACACACTATAACTTTACTATAAATCTATCTTCCTCAGGTATAAGATGACCTTTTTCTTATAATCCTTTTTGTAGATAGCGACAGAACAACACACATTATGTCTCAAGTCACTACTTAAAAAGTCAGCCAGAGGTACTACGCATTTTCATCTATGGTTGGCACAGACTTGCACTGAACATAACCCCTGTTATCACTGTGAACAGCAGGTCAAACACCTCGGCCTCCCACTATTGATCCTGGAGGTGTGCATGCCTATGCAGATGCCATGCCTTTCAACATCGCCCAGGAGACCAGGGTTATGTTCAAATTTAGTAACTTACAACACATACTAGTCTATTCATAGCCCCCTTAGCTCACATAGCTAAGGAGCCGGTAATGTTTCTTGTTCTGACTGTGTCAGAATCTTTCTGTAAGAAGAAGAAAATCATAGGATGCAAGAAGAGGCAAAAGAGACTGCTGTGAGAAGACACAAACTGATGTAATTCTCACTTGAGCAAAACGGACACTCAGAAGTCAGTGGGCTCTGATAGGATGCATCTGCAAGTGCTGAGGGAGCTGGCAGACATGACTCCAAGGCCACTCCTTATCAATTTACGTTGATACATACACACACACACACACATATATAGGCATTTGGTCAATCATGGCAACCAGCAGAAGTGTCCAACGACTGGAGTAAAGGGAATGTCCCAGGAACTACAGACTCCGGGATCAGCCTCACTTTGATCCCTGGGAAGATGATGAAACCATTTCCAGACAAAAGAAGAAAATCACCAGGAGCAGTCAGCATGCGTTCACCAAGGGGAAGTTATGCTTGACCAACCTGATAAGGATCTACACTGAAATGACCAGCCTGATGGATGCCAGGAGAGCAGCGGATAATGCCTTCCTAGACTTCAGTAAGGCTTTTGACACTGTCCCCATGAGACAGCTATAGAGAAGCTGTATGAGGAGATACAGGGTTGGATCAAAAAATGGCCAAACAGCTGGGCCCAGAGGGTAGTGGCCAGTGGCACATCTAGTTAGGGGCCAGTAACAAGCAGAGTACCCCAGGGGTCAATATTTGGTCCAGTCCTGTTTAACATCTTCATTAACAACCTGGACAATGTAATAGAATGCCCCCCCTCTATATCCGCAAACATAAAACTCTGGGGAATGACTGACTCACCAGGACACCATGCTGCCAGCCAGAGGGACCCTGACAGGCTGAAAAGGTGTGCTCACAAGGATCTCACAAAGTTTAACAAGGAGAATTGCAAAGTCCTGCACCTGAGGAGTAACAGTCTGTCCTATGGGGAGAGGCTGAGAGAGCTGGGACAGTTCAGCCTGGAGAAGAGCAGGCTTAGGAGGGATTTTATCAACATGTTTAAATTCCTGATATATGGGTGCAAGGAAGGCAGAGACAAGCTCTTTTGAGGGGTGCTCAGTGACAGGACAAGAGGCAATAGGTGTAGAATTGAACACAGACAGTTCCGTCTAAACATTTGGAAGCACTTCTCTACTGTGCAGGTAACTGAGTACTGGCACCTGAGGTTGTGGAGTCTCCCTCCTTGGAGATCTTCCAAAGCTGCCTCGACATGGTCCTGTGTAGCGTGCTTGAGGCGCCCCTGCTTGAGCAGGGCAGCAGGACCCGATGAACTCCAGAGGTGCCTTCCAGCCTCAACCGTTGTGTGACCCCAGTGCTGAAAGGGAGCATGGCTTATCAGCATCTACATAACAGCTCTGCCCCAGATCTCAGACAAGTTGTTTAGTTAAGCTACTAGTGATCATACAGAGGGATATCTCTGACACTATGGCAAATCAGAGCAGTGAGCTCTCTACAGCTCACCACTCACCACTAGGCCTAATCTTCAAGCTCTCAAAGATAATACACGATCTACAATTTAGGAATATTTGTGCTATCACTGCACAGATTTTGTGAGATCATATTCCATACAATATGGAATCAACATACTGTTTTTCCAGACTAGAAAGGCCAAAGCTTTACACAACTTACACCAAAAGCCTTTGAAGACCCCCAATTTCCCATAGTGATATGTGAATGACCATGTACGACACTGATATGTAACAAAATTTATGATTCCTAATTTTAGAAGAGTTCTGTGAAAGAAACTCATTTTACTTACTACCCAATTACCTCTTTCCCAGTCCCGATCACTCTCTTGCTGAGCACTGTGACATTTCAGAATACTGAGTGCTTTTACAGTACATTTGCTCAGCACACCTAAAAATCCAGTGTGTAATTGGTGAAAAAGGAGACCTAAACAGCAATGAAGAGGCTACATGAAGATCTAATCTACACACACACACACACACACAAAAGAAATTGCAGGGGCAAAACAAACATGGTAATAGAACTTCGTAAGTATAAGCTACCATCTGTACAACACTGAGATGTGTTTAACAAGTCAGCGGAACCAATCAAGAATATACCATGACACACAAGATAAAAGAACATGATGAACACACCACCCCTAGTTTCCATATTAAAACAATTTTTAAAAGCACAGAAAAAAAAACCATTTGCCTACAAGTAAGTTCAGTCACCAGCCAAGCAGTTAAACATTAGCGAAGTTAGAAACCAAGACTTGAGCTACTACCCCTCTTCCCTTTCACTTTCTAGAAAAATAATGTAACTTGACAAACAAGGTGTGAAACAACAGTCCATCGCTTGCCTGTACAACGACCGTTGGAGGACTAGAAGCCAAAACAAGCTCTGTTCCTGCTGCAAAGATTCCATACGAGCTATTATTAACCTGCTCTAAATATCACAAATGAAACAACCAGAGCTGCAGCGCCGAGCACAGAATTGTCCTTGACAGCAATGAAACAAGGCGATCAACACTCAGATGGTAAACACGTAAGGGAATTCTCCACATCTTCTGACCTTTTCTTCTACTTATCACACCACTTTATTTTTAAAAAGGAGACACTCCGGAGGTCGCCTATTCCCCCTCCCCCCTGCCGCTGATTAAGACTGACCAACATACAACTGCTTATTTTAAGGCTACCAAGGTCGTTGTTAAAAGTAAAGAAATTCCTGCATTTTGTAAATGCTTTAAGTCCGCAGGTCTAACAGCAAGCAGATGGGTAAGCACGTGAGCCACGGCTAAACTCTTTTCTATCTAGGTAAAAATGAGAGACAGATTACTTACGACACGGCACAAACGTGCAAGACCCCCCCGCTCTCTTTAAATGACGGATACCTATTTGCTTTTAGCCTTTGACTCAGCAATTTCTGAACCCCTTCAGAAGTCCCTGATCAATCTGCAATTGACTTTGGCCATCATCTTTCTGCACCTCGTGCTAAGAATCATTTTGCATATGCTCAAGGAATATACCCAGCTTAGCGAAGCAATCTAAGGACGAGCAACCAAGGAAATAAAGGCCAGAAGTTATTAGATTAATTCTCTACAGAAAAAGTATACTGTGGGCTATTAAAAAAATAAAATAAAATAAAAAATTTTTGTACCCTTTTACATTTCTTTTTGCTTAAGAGGTAAGTAAAAGTCCATTTTTATAAAACGCAGCTTTCTAACTTCTTTATTTTTCCATGCAGCTTACTGAGAAGTTTGGTTTTCCATTATCCAGAAAGACTGGAGAAAAAAAAAAAAAAAAAAAAAAAAAAAAAACCACAAAAAGCTCCCCACCCCACCAGGGTGGGATATCAGAAATAGTGCCATTATGTAACAGTTCTGCAGAAGTTCGGATGGTCAGGAACTGCGAATACCAGCCAAACTTTTATATCTGCAGTTATTTATAGCCTGCTTGCTCAGTGCTTGTTTAAAGCTATGCACCAGCCCATTAATCCCCGATGACTTTGTTACAGAGGCTCCACAAGTCCGTGAAAAGCATGATTATTCCCTCAGATACATTACCGAGGCTGGAGGTCTCATGGTTTTCCTTTCTCCTCCTCCATTTCTGCCACAAGCAAGCTCGGCAAAGCAAATATTTACTTTATAACCACCTTCAAGCAGGAACCTTCCCGGAGGAGAAGAAAAATAAAGGCTAGACCAGCAAATTTACGCGGCACGGCTGAAGGCTGAGCATTTATTCCGGGGATTGCCCAGGGTCAGGCGGACACCTGGCAGACGGGCTCTGAGAGGCACAAACCACGCAGGTCCCGTCCCTTGCCTTGCCTTGCCTTGCCTTGCCTTGCCTTCTCTTTCCCCTTCCCCTCCCCATCACCCCTCAGCCCGACCCCTCAGCGCTCACCCGGCCGCGGCCCGCCGCCACCTCAGCCCGCTCCCCTCAGCCCGCTCCCGGCCGGGCCCGCGCTGCCGTTTACCTCACGAGCCGCCCCCTGCCCAGGCCCGGCCGCGGGCCCCGCCCCCGCCGCGCTCCCATTGGCTCCGCCGCTGTCCACGCCCCGCCCGCCGCGGAACGGCGGCCGAGGAGCGTGCCGAGCCCGTGCACCGCGCGCTCCCACCAATGGCAGGAAGGCCCGGCCGGGGCGCGGGCCAATGAGGGGCGGGGAGGGCGGTGCGCGTGGCGGCTGCAGGGGGACGTGAGGCCCGTGAGGTCCGTGCGGCGGGGCCGCGCGAGGCGTGAGGCGC